>NC_046375.1:5768036-6068036 GCF_011125445.2 Fundulus heteroclitus
TCTCCTGGATACCGTGAATAGCACCTTGTCTATTCCCCTGCATTGTTTACATTGTTACACAAGTGTTTTACATACGTTACATTCATGGTTTACATAAATCGCTGCTTCTGGAACCGTGAATACACAGTGTCTATTTCCCCTGCATTGTGTATATTGTTTTATATTGTGTTCATTTCAATTGTTTACATAAATCGCTGCTGCATCTTTACCTTTACCTTATCCTAAAATTTGTGCAATTTACTGTGATTTTTCAGCTGTATGCAACGAAATTCCGTTCTGTACGCACTTTGTGCACTACAAAATACAAATAAAGCTGTCTAAAGTATAAGGTACTGTAGCCTACTTTGTTACATGAGACATCGGCCCAAGCTGGATTAAGCTCATCGCGAGCATGGCTAACCTGTAAAATAAGTGGCGGGGACGTGGATGTGGTGGATTTTTCTCGTTCTGAACAACCTGCTGCTGCAGGGGAAGCTAGGAACGCACCTGCGTCATAGCGGCCCCACTATCTTCTCAGAATTTCACGCGGGGTCGAAGGCAAGCCCATGCAGTGGAGATGACGTGACTCTTTTATGACTTTATTAACACAATACAGAGTTGCTGTCTTCAGTCCCACTCAAACCAAATCTCCAGATATTGAGTGACCGCGCAAACCGGAAATTCTTAGCAGAAACCAAAATATGGCGCCCCCCGTAGTTCTGGTTGTGAATCTTGTCTATGAAGTCTAACAGCTGCTGGAAAGAAGGATCTGTGACAACGCTCCTTTATGCACCTAGGATGCAGCAGTTTGTCCCTGAAAATCCCTCTAGTTTTGCAATACATGGAGTGGACATTTTCCAACGGTGATGTTGTTTTTTGCCAGAGTCCTTTTGTCTCCCACTACCTGCACTGCATTCAGGGGGCATCTGAGGAGAGAGCTGGTCTCCCTGCTGAGCTTATCTAGCTGCTTCCTCTCAGCTGTAGATAAGCTACTGCTCCAACAAACTACGCCACAGACGATGGGGGATGCCACCACAGAGTCAGAAAAGGTCTGAGACTGAGTACCTCAACCCCCAAAGTCAATCAGAGATAAATCTTTTTGTTAAATGGTTTAAATGTGATGGGAAAATTATCATTTTAACGGGTTTTGCACAGATGAGTTATTTTGCTACTCTGAAAACAGATAGTCAACTTCTGTGTTTCTTTGCCTTCTTCGTTGTTTATCTATCTATCTCTCTCCGCTCCCCTTTCCTTAAGTTCAGCTTCAGTGCCTATCACATCTAAATTCATTAGGCCCCGAGAGGATGTGCAATTGTGTGTAGTGTGTGTGTGGTGTGTTGTGTGTGTGTATTTGTGTGTGTGTGCATCATCAGCGCTAAATGATTATAAAGTACTGTTATTAAAACGGGCATATTACCATCCCTGTAGCAAAAACACTCTGACATGAATTTACCTCCTCTCTCGGCAAAGACACACACACACACACACACACACACACACACACTCACACATTAACGCCACACCGATGTTCAAAGTGCTAATATCGGCACACACGTCTGAGTGCAGCCCAAAGAGACAAACTGGCATAAGGCGGATAATGGGGAGCACACACGAACACACACCTTTCTCCTTTGGCAAGAACAAACTCTGACAGGTTCTGAAGCTTTGTGTAATTTTCAGCATTCCTTGTCCTTTCTGGCCTGCAGAGAATATCCACTGAAAACTTTATAGCACATTCTCCAAACATATTTTCAAATTAGTTGCAGTCTGAGCTGGTTTTAGTTTTCTGGTTTCGAGCCCTTGTGTTGTGCACCGAAGATTGTTTTGCTGCTGGACAAACATCAGCAAATTAAAAAAACAAAAACACAATGAAGTAAATATTGATTACAATTAACGAGTGTTGACCTGCAAACTATAAAATTACTTTATAACCCTGCAGGTATTATAAAATCAAAGTGGTTTCAATTCTCTGGGCTGTCAACTAAATGCACATTTAGTCTCTAAACATTTCACACTTTTAATGTATTTGATGAAAAATCCATTTTAAGCTCTGAAACTTGTTTTAAAAGCAAATTTCACACATCTTGCTTGTAATGTTCTTCATTAAAGCAGTTATTGTGTAATTGATAGGGAACACCATGGACTGGTCAACTAGCCTATCACAGGGCAGCAAGAGAGAAGCCGGGCAATTACCATGTATGCATAAACTCATACCTAGGGAAAATTGCAGAGACCAAGTAACCTAACAGTCGCTTTGAACTGTGGGGAGAAGCTGGAGTACCCACAGAGAGCCCACGCATGCAAGGGGTGAGCACGCAAACTCCTTGCAGAGAGACCCATGGTCAGATTTGACTCCAGGGACCATCATCTCATTATTGATCAAACTTTCTATTAAAAATTATTTATTTTCCACAAGGAACAGTGTTCTTTAAGCATCCCAAGACATTGTTGTATTATAGTTAACTACTGTGGAAATGAGTGGAAATCCAACAGGAAAGGACCACTACTACGTCGAATGCATTTCAACAATGCGCTATCCGTGTGTTGACTCTGACTGCTTGATTCCTTCCTACTAAGTGTACACATTCCAGTTTCCCATTAAACCTTGGTGCAGAATTGGCTGCCGCAGCTGCACCACCAAACAACGTTTACACTGACGAACAATTAGGCCTGTTGAGACTTTCTAACACTTTGCTTCTGTGTAGCAAAGTTTGTTTGACTAAGACCCCTTTGGGCTATTGAGTGCCAAGCATGAGTAACACGCCAAGATTGTAAAAGGCCCTCTGAAAGACCCCCAGCAAATGTAAGTTTAAATACATTTTTTATCACTTCTTCAACCACTATGCTATGAGTAAATAGGGAAACAATCTACGTTGAATTATTCAAAACATGATTGAATATAGACAGGCATTTAACATATTTACAGCCTTTACGAATTACACTCTGGCCGTTTTAGTGAAGGCAAACGTGACAAAGTTTATGATACATTCCAAGGATTGAGCATTTATGCCATCAATAGAAAGTTTGATTGAGTTTGAAATGAATGAAAGCAACCACAATGTGTCTATTCGAAGAAGGAAAAAAACACAATGCGTTAGGCTGAATTTCACTGTAGGAATGCAATTTGAAGTATAAAAGTCAGCTCACAATGTTACACTAAGGGTGGATGGTTTTAATCAGGGGAAGAATTGCAATGCAATGATCAAACAATCAACCAAAAAGAGGTGAGAAATGCATTACCAAATACATATATACAAAAGAGTCTTACAACTAAAAGTCCTTTAAAACCCCTAAAAGTCCAGTGCAGGCGGCAAACATTGAGAAGAAACCACCAAGTCTCTTGAGCCAGGACTGGTTCCCATATCTTTCGCCTTTTTGCTCCTCATTCTCTCTCTGAAACGTCTCTCCTTTCCAACACTCGTTGGTTTTTGCCAATAGATAGCACACAGGGTGTAGTAAAAAGAGAAAGTATTTGACTTAAAATTCAAATCATGTAAATAAATCCAGATAAAACACTGCATGCAACAAATATGCAGTTTCACCCAGTGACATGTCACATCGGTCAAAGACCCACAAAAGAGACTAACTACCCATTCCAGATTTCTAGGTTTTTAGCACGCTGTAATTTACAACTCATTATTTACATTGCATATATACATAAAGCCTAAGAATAGTTTGTTTTTATTGAGACTAGGGGACACCAGGATTGCTGAAATTCTCGTACAGGAAGAATTACAGAGTTGTTACCCTCTATCACAATTCTCCATAGCACATGGTCAAAAAAGTACTTGAAAAAATACTCCTTTCTGTTTTGTTTGTCACTGTTGCGTTGTTTTAAACTACGTGCATATTGCTGTCTGTAGATAAGGGCATGTAGTTAAGTAGGTTAAGATGAACAGATATCAGCCTTACTTGAATGGCATGTTTGTCTTTTTTTTCCCATTAGGAGGAGTGAAATGGGCCCATGTGTCACAGCATATTTACATTTATAGTACCTAGACTCCCAGACCTTGTAATGTATGGAGGAAAAATGGTTTATTTACATTCATAGCTGGAATTGTGGGAAAACAATTATTAAATGTGGGATGTTCCCACTAAATAAATCTATTTAAATTGAAGGCTTGAATTTTCTAAAATGTGCAGTGTCTGATAAATACTAATACAAATAATAATACATATCTCTGTTCTATTGTGTCACGTTTCTAAACGACGACTGGTGCTCTTAAAACCAGACGATCTGTTATATCACCCCCAAAGTAGATCAGCTACTGGTTTTTATTCCATTGGAATATAAAGTGATTTTTTTTCTGTCAGATAATTTCAATCCAAGTGACCAAAGTTTCAGTATGAACTTTGTGATGTGACTCATACACTTGGAAGCAGCTGCTCAGAAAGGCTATTTTCTCTGACTCAAATATCTGCTTACAACCGGACAGTTTCTTTTTGTTTGTTTTTTTGTGGGTAGAGTTGAACTCACCTATCTGCATAAGATAGTCATTTTACAGATCCACATTATTGTTAACGTCTTGTTAACCATTAATCAGCTTCAGGTGAATTGAATGGAGGATTTTCTTGAATACGTTTCCATGTTTCTTTCTGGTGCATTTAGTTTGTGTTTTACGGTTTATCGACTCTAAGGGAGAAACACACTCTATAGCACACTCCCACTATCCACCTGCCATTACCAGCTGGCAGATACACCTGCCCCACTGGCATTAGCCAAAAAATAAAATGGAGCATTACCATAGCAACCATATGGGGATGGACTGGCATGGTTGAAACTGTCATGGAAACAGCCAAGCAGACAGGTGACTAGTGCCAACCATATAGGCCACATACACATATGCAAGACCCCATTGAAACTTGATATTGCTTAATACCACACTCCAAAAAAAAAAAAAAGCCCAGGTAGCATGTCATTCAGTATAAGTTTTCACATTAATCTCCAGATTTTGGAGACATTTGCTACATCTATTAACTTTTAATACTTTTCAAATTTGCAGTTTTTAGCAAAGCCAAACACAGTACTACTCCATGGCCAACTGTGTCTGCCGCAGCTGGGTCTGTGGGCAGAATGAGCAGGGTGGGGGAGACGAGGCTACAGCTGAAGTGTGACAAACCCCTATCCTTTCATGGCACCACACACATGCTTTCATAAATAAGGAAAAAATATATATTTGAAGTGGCAAAGTTACTGGAACTGAAATTACATGTCAGCCTCGTACAGAAATGTATATAATACAAGTTTAAAAATATAAAATCTCTATCACCTCTTAGAGACACTTTTCTTGGGGGCGACTGTGACTCAGTGGGCAGAGTCGTCACCGTCTTGCAATCTGAAAGTTGTGGGTTTGATTCCAGTGCTCGTACTACATGTCAGTATGCCATTGGGCAAGGCAGTTAACTCCTAACTTCTGTGGATGTATGAGTGCAGTTAGTTTAATGTAGCTCTAGTGTAAAGGGCATTGATTGGTTTGTATGACTTGAAAAAAATATATTAATTCTGATTATTCACTGAACGTTAACATTGAGAAAACTTTAAATTGTCATAAAGTTTCCATACTGTGCATAATCTGGACCATTTTGGAGCTTTGAAACTGGTTTGCTTATCTCAAGTTTTTTCTCTGAATTATACTGTAATCCTATATTTTTTTACCTTTAGAATTTAAGAAATGATGGTGAATCCATCCATCCATCCATCCATCCATCCATCCATCCATCCCTTTCTTGAGAAACATCATAAGAAATAGTCCTAAGTAAAGTGAGCACCAAAGGAAGTGCACAACCATCACTATTCTTTAAAACTTTAGTGATGGTTGGTCAAACTATAATTTTAACTGATTTTAAAGCATTTACATTTTTTCATGTTACAACCACATACTTCAGTCTATATAATTGGGATTTTAAGTGAAAGACTAGCATAAAGTAGTAACTGTAAAGTGGAAGAAAAATTATGCAACGTTTTCAAAATGTTTATAATTAATAAACATCTAAGGATTGTGGTATCTCCTGTGTCAATGGTTTGTAGAACCTTTTATGGGTGTTTCTATCCAAGCTTTATGAAAGGTTCTGAATTTGATTTAGTCTATATGTTAATCTAACTCAGTTTGCTTTGACCTGTAAGAGGTGTATGGCAAACTGAAAATGAGACTTTGTCTAACTTTCTTTCAACAATGGATTTCCTCTTGGTAGGTTTCTGTTAAGACCAGATTTGTAGGGTGTACTCAAAAATGCTGTCCTAGTTGTTCTGTTAGGGATGCTATGGATCTCTGCTGCTCCTCCAGAATTTCATTGGGACTCTTGGTTACCAATTATTTTATTTCCTGGCTTTGGTCAGAATTTCAGAGTCTAAAAAGTCTGGGTTGCCCTTGTTTCTAAGAAAAGGAAATTTGTCTAAAGCCTCAACATCTACTTCACAGTTGCAAAAATGCATTTTTAAAAGTTTTACAAAGAAACACTTCTTTTTAATGGACCATGACTTGAATCCCTACACAGGAAACCATTTTCAGTAAAGACCTCATAAATGAACTTCAGCTACTCTTCTGTGGTTCTCTCGTCCTTTGGGAGTGAGTGTAACCTTCATGGATTTTGACCACCCTCAGACATGTTAGCTCTCCTTTTTAGTAACCGCTGTGAAGTGAGGCTGATCTGGGGGCGTCTGCTTGCTCATCTGCCTTCCCCATTTTGGAGTGGAACAGTCAGAGGTTCTAGCCAGACTTACAGCCTGTGAATTAGCTGGGGGGAGGAGGGAGGGGGAATGCTGTTTGTTTAATGGTGTGCTCTGATGGGAGAATATGAAATGCATAGAAGGACAAACCGTTTTCTGATCTGATCATTTTTGAGCAAAGCAACAAAGCTGACTGCCCCTGAGCAGGTCTTTTGGTATTCAGTTTAGATATTTGCGTGTTCTTAAGTGTTCACTTATATACAGAAAGCCTGTAATGTATTTATTTATTTATGTTCTTTCACTTTCTTTTTTCAGGTTTCACTTTACACATGTCAGCTTAAATAATAGCACATACGATTTAGCAATGGCATCTAGGTGTTATTCGATTGTATCTGTTGCTTTATGTCTGTTGGTTGTGCTGTTCTTTTTTCATCTCTCTTTCCAGGTGATGGAGCAGACGGAGAACGTTTTATCACTCTCTCCCTTTTATCTCTTCTTTTTTTCACCTCTTCTCTTTCTTTTTTTCTCTTCTTGTTCTTACTTTACAAAAAAAAGAGAGATTTGCGTGTTCTAAGCAGTGCACAACAGATCCTATTATACTCCTTAAACTTCAGAAAAATTAAATTTGTTGTGATGACCCCTTTAAATATTGTGATTTTGATTATAATTCATAATGCAAGGCCCTGTGAAATAGGTGCTAACCCTGCAAACCCATAGTGATACCTTGATGACATTAAATAACCATGGACACTATCAATGACTGAAGGGTGAGAATGTTTGATGGAAATACTCAACATGAAATACTACAAACTACAAAAGTATATGACTCTTCAGAAAGCAAATTTCACAAACCAACTGCAAGAAACTTTCAAAACTGTGTAACTCAGTTGAGGATTACCCTCAATACGTTAAAATAACAAATTACTGACTGCCATCAGACTTTTATAAAAAACTAAAAGATGGCGAACTGTTGTTAAAAAAAGTGTGACACCAGTTCAACTACATGAGCGGTACGCTTTACATCTCTACATATGTGAGTCTGCGTTTCAGTTTTGAAGCAATTAAGAAGGTTTTTAAGAATAATTTGGGAATACATTTTAATCAATAGGGATACACACATTGCTTTCAACTCCCAGTTAGACTACATTGCAACATCTCTGTGCATCAGTGAACACAATACACTGTTTTGCTTTGTTTAAGTGGTAAGTTGAAAAACCGGCTACAAGAATGTATCCGAGCAGGCGTGCACCTGTGTGTGTGTGTTTGCCCAAGTAGGGGTGTGTGTGTGTATGTGTGTGTGCGTGCATGTGTGCGTCTGTCTATCTGTGTGCGCGTAGTACTTGTGCGAAGTATCCAGCAGAGCATATTTCCATGCATCAGTGTTTACACGCTCCCAAACCAGTTTGCATACCTGAGACCTGAGATTACTCCAGAGAAGTAAAGCATGCTAACTTTCCCTGCCTATCTGTCTTTTTTAAATACAAACACACTCTCAACGCACAAGTACAAATACAGCCGTTGAAAAACATGAGACTGAACATGACCATACCTCTCTCTCACACACTAAAGGCCCAAAAATGGTCTGGCTCCAGCTTTGTGCTACGACCCAGCTAACAACTAAAATGTCATGTCCGTTTAAAGTGTTGGAAGATCCTGCCATTATGGCAAGAACAGGAAAAATCAAACTGTCTTAAAATTTCCCAGGCATTGATTGTACATAATTGTATATTTATCTTTCTTCTTTCCTGTAACAAGTAGTTTGACTTCTTTAGGTGTTGTATTCACTCCTTCTACCCCCTCCCTTCCTGTTGATGAGAGTAGTTTTATTTGACCTGAGGCTTCAATGACACATGCCACAACAGACTTGCTGCTTTTGAAAATTACCATACAGATTAAACTCAGTTCTATCACTTAGAATAACATCTTCAAAAGTGTCTTTGATGTGCAGAAATACTGTGTGCCCTCTTACAAATGGCTGAATGTGCATTATGAAAAGCCGAATACCTCGGATTTTTCTTGGTGTGAAAACCGTTTAAGAATTCAACTTTTTTTCAAAGGACCGGTCATTCTTTGCGAAATTCTTTTTATTAAATATATTCATGTTCTCAAGGCAAATGGTTAGGTGTTTTGTCTAGAACTCTTACTTCTGGCAAATCTATTTTTGTGTTGGTTTTCCTTTTTCTCTGTTTGCTTTGCTTTTTATGCATCTGGCCTTTGCACCCTCGGCTTTTACTTTTAACCTTCCCTCTATTCCTTTTTCATGTCTAACACCGCCTTTATTGCACAATTAATGAAAAATCTTGAGTCTTCTTCTGTCAGTTCAGTTTAACTTTAAAGGAGGTCTTAGAGCATGCGTGTTTTGCTGTTATTGCTGTTCCTCTAAGAAATGTTGACATGGATTCAGAGTATACATGCAGTGGCAAAGCACTTTTCCATAACAGTGATTATAAAGGATCTCTTGTGGTCTCTGACTAAAGAGACTCTTGTTGTGTCATACCTTTATGAAGAGCATGCTCAGGGAAGGGAATCATTCTTAACACAATATTCTCCAGAGGTTCTAGAGAAGTACCCAGTTCAGAGTCAGCCTTCTTTATTAGCTGGTTGAGCTTTCTTAGGTTACTGGCTCTGATGATGTAACCCAGACTTGTATCTCCAGTTCAGTCTGTTGTCCAGGTGAACGCTGTGACAATTTGAGTATATTTGTTAAAGAAAGGCAGATGTATTAATCAGATGAAATGAAGAAACAGCTCCAAGAAAGTACATGCCCAGGCTTATATCCTACATCACAGCAAAAATCAAAATGTTCTAATAACTGGGACTGGACAAACAAGGCTAAATGGACAATGACCTAAATTAAAGGCCACCCAACATGTGTGTGTGTGGTGGCCTTTCACTCTTGATACAGTGCATCAAATTCATCATGCATTTCTGTGTTGGTAAAACATTTTTTTTTCCGGCAATAAAAGATGGTTGTGTCTTTTTGAGTAAAATAATGTAAAAACATTATTTTTGTTTACCTTGAGAACGGTAATAAGGTTGTAATTTTTTTTGACATTTCCAAAGCCATTTTCCTGAACACATACTATATTCATAGCCAGTTGTTTTTCTTCCCATATTCATCTTTCTCTCTTACCTTTTCTTAACATTAAGCCATATTAGAGACTTATTAAACTCAAATTGTTTGATTGTTGCGCGTGTGCTGCTTTTGAAATCACCAAGTTATTAAATGTAAGGACAAATATCTTCTATTTTCTGTCCTGATCTTTTTAAATAATTATGTTCAGCAATTTTATTATCAAGGTGCCATGGGAAAATTAAAAGATTTTCAGAAAACCTCTTGTCCCCCATAACGGAGTGAAGGTTACCCATTTTAAAAGAAGTTCATACCTGAGTTCATGCTTTATACATCAGAGCAAAAAATCAAATCAGTTGACCTCCAGTTCTACTAGCTGTTTTTATCTTTTTTTAAACCCAAACTATTCATAGCAGTTAAATACAAACCTTTTTTTTTTACTTGGGACATCTTTTCTTCTCCAACAAAAAGCCTTGTGTGAGCAATAAATAATTTCTTTAAAGACAAAACTAATGCTAGAATTTACAAAGTTCTATTTAAAGTTGTCAAGGACAGACAACCTAAATTATGTAGTAATTTCAAATACTTATTTATGTAAAGATGTTGAACACTTCATCTGAACCAGAAAGGACAGGCTTTGACCTGGTCAAACAAAATTACAACATTCTCATTTTAAATTGATTAAATAACAGATCTCTGTGCAGAGAAATACTGCCCTTGGAGCGTCTGTGGAGCAATCACAAAGCATGATCATTACACAAACTATTAACACAGTTAGTTGCACTGTTGCCTTCCAGCAAGAAGATTCCGGGTTTGAATCCCAGCCTGACGTCTATATGCCTGGAGTTTGAATTTCCTCCCTTTGTTTGCATAAGTTCTTTTGACACACTCCCACAGTCCAAAAAAACTTTACTCATTAAAGGTTAACTGATCTCTAAATTGCCATTAGGCATGCATGGTTGTTTGTCCTGTATTTCTCTATGCTGTCGTGTGATGGATTGGGCCCTGTCCAGGGTGTACCCCGCCTCTTGCTCAATGGCGGCTGGAGTAGGCACCAGCCTGCCCACGACCCTAAACAGATAAGTAGGTAACAGAGTGGATGGATGAACTGTCAGTATAAACACACCTTTTCTGAAAGACCCCAGAGTCTGCAGTACCACTAAGCAAGAGGCATCACACCATGAAGACCAAGGAGCTCTCCAAACAACTCAGGGACAAAGTTGTTGAGAAGTACAAGTCAGGGTGGGGTTATATAGGGGTGGGGCGACAGTTGCACAGTTCGTCCTGTAATTGGTGGGTTGCCGGTTCAACCTCCCGCTCCGACCTTCTCAGTCGCTGTGTCCTTGGCTGCTGGCGGTGGTCAGATGGTGGTGCTGATGTATGGTAGCCACCCCTCTGTCAGCCTGCCCCAGGGCAGCTGTGTCTACTAACATAGCTCACCACTGTCAGGGTGTGAATGGGTGACTGAATGTGGTGTAAAGCATTTTGGGGACGTCGGACTAGTTAAAGTGCTATACAAGTACAAGCCATTTACCACAAACAAATCCAAATATTTTATGTTCCATATAGTCATCATCTATAAATGGAAAAGACATGATACATCAACAAACCCGTCAAAAGAGGGGCCACACTAAAACTCACAGACTGGGCAAGAGGGACTTCAGAAAGGCAACGCAGAGACCAAAGGTAACCAAAGTTGCAGAGTTAGTGGTACAGAGAAGCGTGGCTTGTCACATATCTTGTTTTGGTCTACAGACAGTGCTGAAAAGAAGTAAAGTTGACGTATTTTGTCTTATTTGTTGTTTGCTTTATTATAATAAGAAAATACAGCTTAAAAGTTGTAGCAGTGGTCGATAGATGAAATGATGCAAACTTTTAATCCATTTTATGTACAGGTCGTGAAGCAACAATACATGAAAAATGCCAAAGGGAGTGAATACTTCTGCAAGGCACTATACAGTTTCTATTTGTTGCCTTCCAATGCTGAAGATTTTACTCATAACCCAACCTTCAGGACATGAGATTTGCTATTATAGAGCAATGACTACCTACCATGATATCTCCTGAGACATAGCACAGTAATTTTCTTTGATATAAAGGGAAAAAAATATTTACACTACCAGACATCTGAATATCCTTTAAGTTTTAGCAAAAAAAGAAGAAAAAAAAACTCAGCAAGCAGGGGTTCTTTCTTAAATTTGTTGGTTTATGTTTGTCAAGTTCTTCATTGTGTAAATGATCACTATCCCTGTGCTTACATTTCCTTAATACATTAAGTTAAAATGCAATTGTATCTACAAAAGTGCATATGAAATACTTCAAACCCTAAAAAAATGCAACTGAACTTGCATTGGTTTTAGACACGGATACAAAATCACATCTCTGTTTAAACTGAAGGTGTACTCAGATCGTTTTTTGCGTTCTGTAAACAAACGTACAAACATAAGGCTGTCTTTATGTAAAGTGTGGTATAATTGCGCAATTTACTTTGAAATAGCTTCAAATAGCCAACTGAAACCTGCCATGTCCAACAATGGAAAAGAATGGCAGCTATCTATGACCATAGAGCCATCAGTATTAGGTATCGACAACAAATTCACCTTTTTAAACAATCAATGTGATATGTGATCGCGAGGAAAAAAAGTTCAACATTGAGAAAACCCTTCCAGTAGCATCATAAGAAAAAACAGTGATGAGAAACACTGTGAAGGTTTCCATTAAATGTACTTTCCCTCCAAACAACAAAACTGTGCTGTGAATATTCCTGCTTACAAAACGCAGAGAATTGAACAGAAAATTACAGAAGACTGTTTGCACCCTTAATGTAGTAGAGGTGGCACTAAGAGAGACAAAACAAACACTGGGAGCATATACACGCCTGCTCCCTACTCTTACATTTCTATCCACAACACATATTTATAGCAGAACTGTGTACCAAATCAAAACATCTATTTTGTCTATTTGGCAGGCCTGTCATGATGTTATCCAGTCTCCCTCTGACATGCTGTCACCAGTGGTGGCAGATGGTGAAATGTGGGCAAATGCTGTTTTCAAGTCAAACTGGAGAGCACAGACAAAACTGCTGTTAACACTTGCAAGTTAGCTATTTTATGATTCCACCGTAAGTATGTGACTGAATTGGAGAAGCATAAAACTAATTGTAGATAAATGTGGTTGTAAGCAGTTCTCCAAGGATGACTTTTTGTGAAGTGAAATAGAGGATGGAGAGGTCATCAAGGGTGTTACAGTCTTTTAAATCACTCCAGGAAAGGATGGTTCTTAACTCTCTCTCTGTCACACACACACACACACACACTCTCACAAAGAAATCATTCAGCTATGGTCACAGTCCACCAAGGTTTCTTTTAAATCAAATGGAAGCTGCTTCTGGCTGTACATCCTGATGACTTTGCAGATCCTTTACTGCTCTGGTTTCTGTCTCTCACAGGCATCATTTTTGTTCAACAGAATTTGTTCCTGCTTAATCTTTCCGTTCTGTGGATGAGTTCAATACACACAATTTTACACTTACCCAAACACATTTTAACAAAGTCTTTTTTTTTCTTTTTTTTTTTACTCTGGGTACATTCACGCTTTGGAATTTACAATGGCTGTGTCTTTTCATGTCTGACTTAGATATGGTTCGGTTCTATTCTTTCTTCCCATTTTCCTGCTCTCCACTGTATTTCACTTTTTGTAAAGCATTAGCAGGGGTCCCCTTGCTATGGGTTGGCTGAATGGTAAAGGGGCCCTGAGCTGGACAGGGACCGTGCATTGTTCTTGGGATTATAAATATTCTTGTGTTGCAGCTTTTATCTGGTCGGTGGGCCCAAATATTTCACATTAAAATGATCCGTTAAAAACTGCATTGTTTTTCTGTTTCTCTTAACATCTACATGACAATGTTTTAATGTGTGCAACACACTAGGAGAAAGACTAAAAACTGTGTAATTTCCCTGCCATGCCAGTAGCAGGCAATATATTCTCAACAACCCATGCATGTGTGCATACAAACGCTCCCTGCTTTAAGAAAGCACCTTCACTAAAACATTTTCAGAATGGCAGGAATTTAAATGTTTATATGGCTAAACAAAGAGGTTCAATGATTGCTTCAGGTGACTGAATATAAAGCCATAGTTGTAGATTTTTAAACGGGTCAGCATCCGTTATGCGGTGCACGTTAACTCAGAATCAAATCCATCCATTTTCTAACATGTCTATCCCTATTGGGGTCACGTTGGGTGCTGGTGCCTATCTCCAGCTGTCAATGGGCGAGAAGCGGGGTACACCTTGGACAGGTCGCCAGTCTATCGCAGCCCCTCTGGAACCCCTTTTTAAAATTGTGACGTCAGAGAAAATGTGTGAAGCTGGGCGTACACAAACCTTAAAACACAACACTTTTCAGTTTTAAAGCTGACGTGTCATACTTTTTGGTTCTTCCTTTTCATGTTCAAATCTTTCAGTTGTGCTCAGTATAAAGTGGAACTGCAACGCTTTTGTCTGAATCCCTTGTTAATTTATCCCGACGTTCCTCTTTTTACACCGCGGTTCTGAGTTGCGCCGGAGAGCCTCTTGTTTTGGTGTGGTCTCTTTAAATCCAAAGGAGCGCCTTAACCACCCCGCCAGCTTCCAGGTCGCAGAGTGTTCCACTCCAACCTGTTTGGTCATGTTTTCTTACAGCTCTCTTTATTGAACAGTTCTGAACATTAGCAGCAAGTGCAGTGGATTAAAGCAAGAGGAGGGTACATCAAAGGATAACAGTGCTGCATCCAAACCTATCTGACCTCTACAACTAACCACCCATCTCCAAAGCAACAAATATATATATATATATATATATATATATATATATATATATATATATATATGTGTGTGTGTGTGTGTGTGTGTGTGTGTACTACAGAACACATTCTTGAACACTCAGCAAATACTGTGAAGTAATTATTCTAAAAACATAAGAGGAAACTGAACAGTTTATAAATTATGACCCAAAAAGAATACAAAGATATCTACACGGCTCCTGAACAGACTACATTTAAATTGTCTGCACAGTGAGAAAAAAAATAAACATAAAAACAAAAAATGGCATGTATGGTTTTATCTAACTGTGTAACATATTTTAATGATGTTGTGTTACACCATATTTAGGTTGTTCGTTTTAACCTTTGATCAGATGACATAACTTTGAGTGACCCCATGCTGGTAGATGTCACTTATTGGAGTCATAGAACTCCAAAATCTCCTTCTGTTAGATTGTAAATAGAATGTTAGCGGTCAAAACATACAAAATGTGCAAAAATGCCTGCCTGTGGTTGGTGCAAAAAGTCCGGTGGCAGACGACTTCTTTTTGTACCCGAAAATATTAGGTTTTACCAAAACTAACACACGAACGGATTGCCGTGATTGATGTAACAACAAAGGAAATGTTCATGGAGATTTAAAGCCGTAAAAAGTTTGTCTTTTGTAAGGTGTCACCATACTGCTCTGCCAAAGCGACTCCTCATGTGCAGTATGGGACCTTGGATGTCTTATGATGTCTTGGGATCTATTTTTTCTTATTTTTTTGTTTATTTAAAGTATTTGTATAGTCTATTATGGTGTACTGTGACCATATGTCAGATGATTTCAATTAATGGTACAGTTACAAGGTTATTATTTTAGTTTGATTGAGGGTCATAATATTGTAGAGCAAACAGGCCCAAATGGGATTCGCTATAGGAATCAGTGGAAACAGATCATAAGATAAAGGCTTCTGGAAATAATTGTGTGAGATATCTGAGCATATTTATGATACCTTTGTTGCAGATCTCAACAAAAACAACTTCCTACCTTATGCATTGGTGGATACCCCCTATCCATCAATGCATAAGGTAGGAAGTTGTTTAAATCGGCCCAAGTTAAATTCTCTTATAAATAAATATAAATATTTATATTGTCTCAAGGCACTTTAGAGACTGTCTATTTCTCTCCCATATTTAAAATGCGTTGCAAGTTGTCGTGTTGCCTTCCACTGGGTCCTTCGGCTTCATCAGGTTTTGTGACACCTAAGGCTCTTTATTGTACCTGTTCCTAAGCTGTTTTTGTGGTACGTTGGGGCATGTTGTTGTGCCTGAGGAAAGACTTTACCATACCGTGGGAAAGGCTTAGTGGACTTAGGAAAGAGCTAGGAGTCACAGAATAGCTTTGTTTGTTAAATAAGTATGTATTTTGAATAAGAGAAAACTCGTTTAAACATATTTTTGATTGTTTTTGTGCTTTTTTAACTTTATAACTTTTCTTGTATTTTCGTTTTTTTATTATGCTTTTTGCAAGACGTTTAGATCAACTTTTTATTTGGTTGTGTTACAAATGAAAGCTACTAATAACAATACACAGTACTTTTTTTTTAAGCTGGAACAATGTATCTCCAAATTCGTTTTTTCAATCAACTCCCTTCTTGTGACGTCACCAGCTCGCTGCTGCGCTCGAGCTCCCACTACGCCTTGCTCTGTTCACTCCGCCTCGCGCTCCCTCTCCGCTCTCCGCGTGAAACAAAGTGTAGAGTCCGCGAGCGCCCGCAGGAATCGAAAAGCGAGGAGCAAGGGCTGAATAATGGAGCCACAACAGACGGAATAATAACAACCTGAAAACGAGGCAGAGACTACCGACGAAACTTGGACCGAGCAAACTTTTCACGGGAGGAGAAGAGTCACGTAAAGCCATGGACACACTTTTCTCTGTATTCCTGGGAGTTGTGATCCTCTGTTCGAGAGTTGGCTCCGTCTCCGCTCAGTTACCGACAGGTAAAAGAAAAAGACTACTGCCGTATTTGGAGTGGTTTCTTCTTGTTGTTGTTTGTTTTATGTATTTTTTTTTTGAGTGAGTAAAAGAGAAGCTTATGCGATATATATCCGATACGAATTCCTGACAGGTGTGTGTGTGTGTGTGTGTGTGTGTGTGTGTGAGGGTGTTGACCAAAAGTTAACCTTCGCTTTGACAGTGTCCGGTCATGCAGGTTTTAAAGGTCCTTTTGTGCATTTTTTTTTAAATAATGCTGGATGCAAGAGCGGCTTTTTTCTATTAGGTGAAGGCATTTTTTTTTTTGCCAGTTTCAGTGTTAAAGGTTGGTTTCGTCGGTGTACTTAAAC
Source organism: Fundulus heteroclitus (assembly GCF_011125445.2). Classification (NCBI taxonomy): domain Eukaryota; kingdom Metazoa; phylum Chordata; class Actinopteri; order Cyprinodontiformes; family Fundulidae; genus Fundulus; species Fundulus heteroclitus. The sequence continues at coordinate 5,784,883 of NC_046375.1, forward strand.
GCGTAAATAGGGTTGTTTAAATGTTTGCCACTGAGTAGAAACTGAGTCAGAGGTTTTGGTTGTTAAGGCTCAATAGTCTGCTATAGGTGATGTTTTAGAGTTTTTAGAGCGAAAAGATTCCTTACAAAATCTTGAGTCTGTAGATAAAAAATAAAAATTTAGGATGAAACGGGCAGCGAGTGCTGCTGCTCTTGTTGTTATTTGTTATTTCTAAGTATTTTTCAAACAGGGCAGCGAGCTTCCACGACGCTGTGGACAGACAGCGCGTGCCGTTCAGCCTCTCGCGCAGCGCACGAAAGGAGAGGAAAAGTTACTGTGCGCCCGGACATCGCTGTATAAAAACTGTATAACATCCATGTAGTATGACAGTGAACCCATACGAATATATTTTTAGCACTTTCGGTGCGTTTCCCGTTATGCGTTGAAGCAATGCGCGGATTTATTTGGACATATTGTGTTGCGTAAACGATTGTTTAATTTGTATCACCATCTTCTGCTCTTTCTCTCTGCTCTCTTGCGTAAAGCGCTTTAATTGCAATGTGTTCTTGGCTTTGTCCTACAGCGCCTTAAGTTACGTTTAGACAATTTTGCCCTAAGTTACGTTAAATCATAATGGTTTGGTGGTGGTAGAAATTCGGTACGGCTATGTGCTGTTTTACTGGAGGTGACGAAAACTCGAGTCGAAAAGCTTGAACTCCAGGTAAAGTGGCCGCTGAGCTGCTGTTTCATTCCCTTTCCGTGCGCGGCGCATCACTCTGCAACTCGTCTGGTCCTTTTTTGCATGTTTAAGACCGAACATTAGAGTCTGAATTGCAAATGGAGCACCCCCCCCCCACACACACACACACACACACACACACATCTGGAGAAGCACGTATGCGCTCTTGCAGGTAAAGCCGCTTTTGGAGTTAGTCAACTTTTCCCGTGGTCGCGATGTTTGAGCAGGGCTGCTCAGACCCCGAAAGTCCCCGCAGCTCATCTGGTTCCATTTCAGCCAGCGCTCTAAACTGAATGCAGGTTCACTGTGCGTTAATTTCCGCCTTCAGAAGTTGTTTCTTTTTCAACTCATGCAAAGAGAGAAAGAGAGAGAGAGAAAGAGACTTGCTGAGCAGATGACCTCCAAAATCGCACTAAAACCTTTAGGACGCATCACGCTCCAGTTAGGTCCTGCAAATGAATCCGCATTCATAATACAAAAACCTCATTTTCTGCTCTAGTATTTCTGCTGGCCACACTAATTCCAACTTTATCAGCAAACGTTTTATTGTCACCCATCACCCCTCCCCGTAGCCCATAATTCCAGACCCCTACCCCCCAGCCCCCCCCCCCCAACCCCCTGTTTAGGGCAATTTGGTCCTCTGGGCAACAAACGTGTGGAATTTCTTTGAGGCCTCTTTGGGAATGGGAGTGCTGTTAATTTGCAAGTAAATACTAGTGATGGGATGCTGCCTCGAAAAGGGGGATGTGGAATATAATTTGTTTGGATAAGGGTTTACATAGCTTGCTTGCTCTCACTTGCATTCCAGAATAATAAGGAGTTATTTGCTCATAAAAAGCAAATAGAGACATGTTCTAATAAGGTATTATTTAATGGGTAGAGTTTCAGTAAATCACACACCTTCTTGGCCAGCATCTCAGCTCTGGTGCATTATTGTATACTACACAAGTAGATTCAGGCACTTTAGCGGGTCTGAAAGGTCAACCACAAGGCGTTGAAATGTGTAACTTATCAATAAAATAATTATAATGAAAAATCGTCAGTAATGAAACATAAACTACGTCTGTTAGAAATTTCAGTAAGCTTGTAAAAATACGTTTTATACATTAAAGAAGTTATTCAGTGTCTGTTTCACTGAAATAGTCTCATTCTTGTTTTTATCAGTTTTCAGTTTCCCAATTACTGAGGCAAACTGTGAATTGAGTCATTCTCTTAAGTCTCAGACTCCCCTTCTTCTTATCGTACCGCTTTGCATATTTGCATGTCGGCTAATCACTTACAGTCAGTGTAATAAATGCCAACAAGACGCTGCCTCGCCGTCTTCACAAAGTCGGTGACTGAGTTTTGTGTTAAATTGACAACTTTCTAAATCCTTCTTCTCTCTGATCGAGTAGTGACACCGATTCCAGACGTCTTTAATCCTAATGAAGTCAAATGATTGTTTTCTATCAGTGTCTCCAGACAAATTAGAAAGCAAAATCTGAGCTGGTTTAATTATAACTGTAAATTATTTTAGTATTTTGAACATTAGCTCCAAGTTGGTTTAATTATAATTACTTTTCCGCTCCATTTAGGAGATGAAACAAAATTGGGGGTTTTAATGGAGAAAGACGAGAGAAGCGGAGTGATAGCGAGAGAGAGAAGAGAGAGGGAGAGGGGGGGAAAAAAATCAAGAAACCATTGGTTTTTGGCCGTGGGCATCTCCTCCACTCAAGAGACTGTGAAAACGGCAGGAGGGAGTGTGTGCGAATCATTGTGTGCGTCTGTCATTTTTTTTTTTTTGTGCATGCGTGCTGCAAATTTGTGTGTCCGCTCTTGTGTTAGGCTGTCACTTAGAGAGACGCAGAGAGGACGACGCTTTTAAGCCCTCCGGTAAACCGCGGTGCAAAGACGAGTATCTGAAATGTTTGCTTCTCATTTAGATTCATGCAAAAAAAAAAAAAAAAAAAAAAAAGCCTTCTCATTCTACTCATGCCATGTAAAATGGCACCAAATCAAAGGCCGGTTTTATTTATTCTCTCTTTAAAAGTAATGCCTCGGTCTGCAGTTCTTCGGATCCATTTTTATGTCTTCTCCTGAAATCAAACATCGTTTTTGCCCAGAGCCAGTCTGTTTCTACTGATTTCAATTTGGTGATACATTTAAAAAAAAAAAAAAACTATCTCTTTGAAAGTACTGGCTCATTCCTTGAGCTGTTTGGGGACAAAGTCGGAAAAATGTAATTAATCTGTTGAGAGAATTCATTAGCTAATCCCTCATTAGACTGTGTGCATGTGTGAGCCGGGGTATGAATGAATATGAGGATTTGTGTTGAAATGGATTAGCGACACATAGTGGTTGTTCAAACTTAGCGAGGGAAAGGTTCTGGGCAAGTGATATGATTGACAGGTTGTGATCCTGGTGCACTGCAGAGTGCCCTTTATTATCCGAGCCTACAAGTGGGTTGGCGTTGTCACAGATCCCAACACTTGTTACTCTCATAACCCTGAACTCTCTAAACCTTGCTCAGAAGAGAAACATGTTTCCAATATGTGGTTAATGTTCTGAAATAATCTGTGAACTAAAACACAATGTATCCTTTAAACCCAAATCAAGTAACCCCCCCCCCCCCCCACCACCACCTAAACTGAATTATGTTTCTAAGTGGACCCCTATGTTTTGGGGTTAAAGGTCACATTTAGCATCAACAATATCTGTCACTTCTGACTTCTTAACTTTCTTTTAATTTCCTAATGTCATTTTACAGTTTACATTATTTGTGATGGACCCAATACATAGTTCACCTTTAAAGCACAGTGACAAGTGAAACAAGTTACGTTCCTGGGATATGTACTTTTACTTCTTCCTTAGCAAGTTCCACAAGTTATTTTAAGCAGGTTTGAAGATTAAAACAATGAAACACAAATAAGGGCTTGTCTATGTCAAAAGGAAGTCATAAGAGGATGTAACTGAGTCTGTGCCATTATTGAATTGGGGCATTGTTTAGCTTATTACTTAGCCTGCCACTAAATTATTTTGTTTAAAATATTCTGGTGGCTCGAACTTGAGCAACCTGTAGTTGGTGCACAGCTGTTTGGGCCTCCATGTCCTTAAAAAACAGCTGTGCACCAACTGCAGGTTGCTCAAGTTCGAGCCACCAGAATCGACAAAGACTCCTGGATAGGTGTCGAAACGTCTTCAAAAAGAACTGAACAAAAGTCCGCTTGCCTCCGATTTAAGCACGTTTGGTTGTTCTTCATATTTGGATAACCTAAAGATGCTTGTGTGTTCTGAAGTTTTAGAAATGTGGCCTCCAAAACTAAATGGTGTTTTCTTCATTATTAGGTCAGTTTATTTTAAATGATTACAGACAAAGAGGAACCGATTGTCTCAAAATATTGGCAGGAGCATTGGTGTTGTGGGTTCGGATTGATGAGGCTTTGGGTTTAGACTAAAATCCATGCCCCGTCTGAAGTATGGGATTTTAAAAAGTAGTTGGGTATTTTAAAAAGGTTGTTATGTGACTGAGTTGCAGCTTCAAGTACAAAGTTCATAGAGCTGTAATTGTATCAAAGGATGGTTTCACGGTCTTGACTCAGGGCACTGAAATCAAATACACACCACACAGTTTTCCATCCATCCATATGTTATCTATAACTGCTTATCCATGCAGGGTTACAGACTTTTCAGTTTTCTGGGTACAAAATATTTTATAAAACGTGTCATTTTTCTTCCACTTATCAATTCTACAATAATTAAGTGTTTTTATCAAATACAATCCCACTGCAATACACTTCAGCTTCCAGCTGGTACAAAGTTTTTTGTTTAAAGTTTAAGGAATAATTGTGCATGCACAGTTATCTTTAAGATTGTGGAAAATTATTGGGTGAATCAAATTGAGTGACCTATGAAAGTGATGAAGTTCTTTGAAAATGAACTGAGGCAGAGCCCTCAAAACAAACCCCAGACGCCTGAACCGTCACATCCCTGATAAATGATGATACGAGTCCAGTATCATCAATCTCTGCTCTGCCCTGCATGGCTCCGGTCACAGCTGTTGGTGCACGGCTGCCTCTCATACATCCACACTCATATTTATTGATACACGCACATACACACTTGTACACACGGCTGAGTAATGACAGATTAAGTAATCAGTACGCACAGCCAATTCATTACGTTATATTGCATGCATGTACACAGACACATGCAGACACACACACATCGTTTTTTTTACATACTTACCGAGGACCTAACTTACTTTGACTCCCATTCATTTTCAACTCTTTCTACGACCTAATTCTTAACCTAACCCTAAACCTAATCATTACCAGGGCATAACAAACCCTAACCTAAACCTAATTCACACCTTAGTCATAAACCTAACCCCAAACCCAGAGGGAAGTGAAGATAAAAAAGATCCTCACTTTACGTCATTGTCCTCACTTTGGTGGTAAAATATGAAAAATATGTTCTTACTCAGCTGCAAGTACAAGTACAAGTACACACACACACGCACACATAGGCAGATGTGAAAAGACTCGTTGCCAGCGACGTAGGCTAGGTTTTGGTGTTACAGATATCTTTAGTGGAGGCCTGGCTGGTTATTGTAAGAGAGTTTGAAAAACAATGGCAGGTGAGGAGAGTCTTGGAAAAGAAATTATTTTTAGGGTTGCCATGAGGGTTGGTGGAGGCAAAAGGGCAATGGCTTGAGGTCAGACATGTGTTGGACTGGGAGGAAGTTTGTTTTTGGGAACTTGAAGCCAGTCATGAAGGTTTGAATTCACTTTTAAAGTTTTTTTCCCACTTTTTGTAAATAGTATATAAACCAAATATATTGAAATGAATGGGTTTACTGAGAACATAACCATCAAAGTAACCTTCATCGCAAATCAGTAGTTTCCTTTCTAATTTGATGCTAGATAAATAAATATATACAGACAACATCTCTCTTGCTTTTGTGAGCTTTTGCATGCTTTCTAATCTGATTCTTTCCTATTATTCTCTGCTTTGCTTCTGTTGGATCCAGCTCACTTGGGGCGCGCAGAAAAGGGTGAGTTACGACTTGTCAGCGAAGAGCTGTGTTTCATGTTTCATCCTTCTTTTAGTGTTGTCATGATTATTCCATAGCTTTAACTCTAGGTTCTGTTTCCAGCTTGACATCTGTTGTACCAATTATGTACCCTCCTCCATCACACCTAGGGGATTTTTAGTTCTGCAAAACCACTCCATTGAGACTAATGGCTCAACTGTCTTTTTCATACTTTTAAGCTCTCCTTGGCACTATTGAGACTTTCTGTTGTTCATCTTGTTAAGCAGCCGTCAAGTACAGCCTGTAGTTACAAGTTTTCACTTTTAGACTTTTTATGACATTGTACTTTATTGGGTTTGTTCTTTAATTGTTTGATTCGATGTCAAAATGTCTCAGTGATTCACAAACCTTAAGGGTATGTTTTTAACGATTTCTTTCCCCCAGTACATAAATAGCTTGAACTGATAATATACTTGAAACAATCCTTTACTGGCTTGCTGTTGCTTGTAGTTATGACTCTGCTTATCAGGCCGCAAATTGATCTATTTGCCACTTGTCTGTGTGTCCCCTTTCCTGTCTTTTTTTGTTTTTCTGTATAGTCAGACAGCTGTCGGGGGGAGGGGGTGGGTGGTTGAGGTTTTCAAGTGATGTTTGTTTAGCTGAGCTTGCTCGGCAATAAAGGAGCTCAGACAAAGTTTGTTCTTTCAGTAGCTGAACACCTTTCTTCCACTAACATTTTCTCATTACTGTTTTCTTCTCCTGTGTTGCATATATAGCTTTCTCTCCATCTGTTTTACTCGCTTTCAGACACAAACACTCATAGCAAATAGCACATTATGAGATTGTTTTTGGTTGCGAAAGTGGCAAAAAGTAAATCACTAAGAATTTTGGCCTTGCAGACAGAGTGTTTGCTTTGTGGTTGCATGGTATCCCTTAAAGCTGTAGTTGGTAATCCTGTTCAGAAACACTTTTTGTGATACTGGGTAAAATGGTCCTTCCACCCTGATAGTAGTAAATACATGTACATATATGTATTCACAATCGAATCTACTCTAACTCTCACTTCTGGGGGTATTGCCTTATCTATTGGTTGTCCCACATGGCACGTAATGCCAGTGTCTGTGCTTGTTCCTTTATAGTTTCTGCTTGCTGGCTGTGCATGTGCACTTCTAATTGGTAAATGGACTGAACTTATATAGCGCTTTTCCAGTCATGCTGACCACCCAAAGCGCTGTACACTATAGCCACACACCCAGTCACTCTCACTAACGCGCACACATTTACACACCAAGACACAGCTCGGTAGGCAACTTGGGGTTAAGTGCCTTGCCCAGGGGCACATTGGCATGTGGCAAGGGGAAGCTGGAATCAAACCCACAACCTTCTGATTGTTAGACAACTACTCAACCCGTCAAGCCACAGTCGACCAATAATTTCTGAGGAGTTCTTCTAGTGTTTATGTATCCAGTTAGCTTAGCTTTTAGCTGTTCATTGAATCTTGACTGCTCTCACATGTTTATGAAAAGAAGAGGAAGACCTGAATAGAAAGTGATAAGACCAGAGTGCATTTGGGAGATTTTTAAGACACATCCCCCCTGAAGAGCGAGGTAAGCCGGTTATGTGCATGCACAGTTATTCAAAAAGGGACTTGGGGAAACCTCCGGAAAAATCGACGACCCTAGCGTTAAGGGTTTTTCATTGACAAAGCAGAAAAAAAAAACTTTTGGTTACAAAACTAGACTGAAATACTTAATCTTTTGTTTCTTTTTCAAAAGGTCAGACTCTTTTATTCTGTAAAATGTTACTATAAGAATTGGAATGCAGTGCACCAAAAATTCAAAAATTTCAGTGCAAAGATAACTGATATTTAATTAAAGCCCAGTGAGGCAGAAATGCTGTCAATTTGTATTAGGAACAACAGATATGTAAAGACTGCTTTGGCTTGTTCTATTTCAGTTTTTACTAACATCAATAGATTTCACTTTAGATTTGTTCTTAAGCCTTTTGGAAACTCCAGGAATAGATTGTTTTTGATAAATAAAGCTAAGATGATGTCATCATTTCCTTCAAATTAACTTTCTTTATAAAATGCATTTAAAAGAACAAAAGCTGTGTTGTACCATTTAAAACTAAAAAGTCCCATTCCCATCTAAGAAAGAGCTCTCTACCTCAGAGCTGTTCTAGAAATGCAATGTCCACCCAAACAACAACTGAACTCCTGGCCAGGGAGTGAACATTACATGTCAGTGGTGACAAGCGGGATGCAAGCTTTGACAATGTGTTTGATGAACCAATATTGACCATCTTAAACTGATTTTAAACTGATATCTGTGGAAAACTATTTGGCATCCGGCATTTTACCTCTTTAACTGTTGTCAGAATAGACTTTACCAGAGTTGGGTTATCAGGACTCAAGGGTATGTAAATCTGTGTGTCATGTACAAAACTGAATCATGGAAGATTCAACCCAAAGTACGCATGTATAATTTGAATGAAACTGCCTCTGAAATCAATCCTTGAGGAATACAACAGCAGCTCTAGAGAAAGAAGCATTTTACAATTTAACAGAGTAGAATAAGTAAAATGTTTAATACATTATCTTGTTGGTCTTGTTTTTAATAAGTTATATTCAAGTAAAGATGAAGAATGCAAGATATGAGGAAGACATGACAGTAATTTAACTTTTTTGTTTGAGGTAACCAGGTCCTGTAACTCCTCAGAAAGTTTAGCAAATGTTTGATGAGACAGAGCTGGAGCCAAACCTCTATATGGGTCATGACAGTGGGCTTTTGATGACTTATTGGCTAAAGTTTAACCATGGATTAGTGTTCTTTTTTTCAAAATGTTTTTATCTTTTTTATTTTTTCAACATTTTCTTTGTTATTTTGTGTGCATTTAATATTAATTAAAATTTTTTGCTTTTGTGCTAAAACTTTTGTAAACTTTCCTATTTTGTTGAGTAGTTTGTCGTTTGAGCAGGTCAGACAACCAATCTTCCTGTAACCTCCTGGTGAACTAAAAATCCTTGTGGCTCCTCTGCATGCAGATAAAGATTTCCATTAGTTCAGTTATGGAGACATCTGTCATAAAACTGCAACATACAGTCGGGCAAATACACAAAAGTTGCCAGGAGCAATCCATTTGCTGCATAAAAAAAAGACTCAATCCTGATCTCTGATTTTTTTTTTTTGTTGTTGCATGAAAACTCCTAACATGACATTGATCTTCAGTCACTTTCACCCATAAAGCTTCATTATGTTTGTCTTTATGTTATGAAAGGGCACATATTTTCATTGCTCTTACATTCCTTTCAAACAGTTCTCCTCTCCAATTTAAGCTGATTTCAGATCAGAAGTAGTGACAAGCTTTTGAGATATGTAAACCCTCTTGTGTTCTGTGTGTGTTTGTGTGGACACGCAAGCTTGTGCAAATCAGGGGCTTAAAGATAGCTAGCTGACCAGTCCATTAAGATTATCATCTTCATCCATGGACCTATATCTTCACATCACCGCACTTCTGTTTTTCTGTTTCTGTGGAGATTTAAATCTTTCATCAGATATCCCCCGTTTTCCACCAAATTATCTTATAGTCATTTTTCTCTCAAATCTGTCTATGCCACTTTAATCTGTCATTTAGTCTGTCTGTGCCCCTGCCAGCTTTTGTATGTCCCCTTCCCCCCATTACCGCAGATGACTGCAGACACATGGTCAGCCTGACAGTGATCGTGTATACGCACCTACAGTCAGTCACTCTAAAAGACAGGCTGTATGTGGGAGCGTGGAGACAGACATTTAAATTTTGAGTGGCTGTCTGTGCCTCTGTCAGTTTTCTGGCTGGCCCATCTCAACATTGATGTCTGAACCTGCCTGTGATACGATCATATCAAGCATTTTGGTCTGTATTGCCATCGCTTCCTAAAAGTTAAGAGTTTGGGCTTCTTGGTATTTAGCTCGCATGTTCTTTCAGAGTTTTCCCTCCACGTTCTCAAAAAGCAGACTTTGATGATAGTGGAGGGTCCTCAATGTCTGTTGTGTATGTCTTTGTGCTTTTATTGTTTTGGTGCTTCATCCTACCTGTTAATGTTATGTGAACTTGTGTGTTCTGATTAAAAAAGCCAATGCTGAAAATGTTTGTGTACCAGTAAACCCACTCATGATGGTGGCTAAGATGCTAAAAGGCACTGAGAGTAAAGGTGTGTTCACATCGAATGCGAAAGTGGCACCACAATGTAGCCACTGTTGCTTGCTGTCGCTCACCTGACATTATCGCTGTCTGTTCGCACTGCAGGCGACAGCTATTGCACAGCGGGTGACAAGCCAGAAATACAGTAGTACAATGGAGATATCTAGTGAAACTGGACTTGTAGTAATAATTGGTCGGGTCATACAACTCAGGACGACCGCAGACCGCCATTATCAGCTTTTATTCCATGTTGAATGAATACTGCTTCGTGTCCACTGGAGTCCTTCACCCCATGCCACATCCACATCCATTTCCTGATTGATTGTCGCAACAGGACACAAAATTTCAGCTTTTCAACTCCAACAACTGTCACTACGCATTTATCACAGGTTTTATGTTGCTCTGGCTTCACTTTAGTTGCCTGTTTTGCATCACTAGAATTGTCTCTTTGGCTTCGCTTAGCCCCGCTTTGCGTTACATTGCTCCTGTGTTGCACCTGCAAATCTGTCGCTCGGCCTGCCACATTTGTATTCGATGTGAACACACCTTAATGGAAAACTCACAACCATAAAAAAGCAACAAATAAGAGAAGAAAATGTGGGTTCATCGCTGCTGATGGCTGCCTGGCGGTTGAGGGAGGCTTGTGGAGCCTAGCAGGCCAGAGCCTTATCAGTTTGAGTTGCTGGCCAAGGCGCTGACTGAGCAATGTCTGAAGCCGGTGCTGCCAAGGCAGTGGAGGAAAGGATCGGTCCAGTTATGTATTATCATACATATTTTCCACTTTGTAATCCGGGCGGGATCACCAGCAACTTTGTGCATCATGATTCATTTGTAATGTGGACACTAAGCATGGTTGATTCAATTAAATTAAATTTCAATTCAATTTTATTTATATAGCGCCAATTCATGAAACATGTCATCTCGAGTCACTTTACAAAGTCAAATTCAGTCATATTATACAGATTGGTAAAAAATTCCTATATAAGGGAACCAGTTGATTGCTTCAAAGTCCCGACAAGCAGCATTCACTCCTGGAGAAGCTACAGGGAGAGTCGTCGGCATTGCCCATGGCTTTGCAGCAATCGCTCATACTGAGCAAGCATGAAGCGACAGTGGAAAGAAAAACTCCCCATTAACAGGAAGGAAAACCTCCAGCAGAACCGGGCTCAGTATGAACGGTCATCTGCCTCGACCGACTGGGGGTTACAGAAGACAGAGCAGAGACACAACAAGACAGACAAAAAAGCACAGAAGCACACATTGATCCAGGAATCTGTTCTTCTCGTTGCTCTGACTGCAGCTGGCAGGTTTCAATACGAGGGAAGGCAGAGAGGGAAGTTTGCAGCAACCTCTGTGAAGTTAGTTCTAGGTTGGACATTCGCGCTCCGCGGCTTCAGCGACGTCTGCCTCCTGTTCTAGCCGATACAAGGAGGCTGATCTGGGGCTGCCGCTCTCTGTCTGCTGGCTGGCAGTTGAAGCAGCAGACCGCGAATATCCAATATTCAACCCAAAACCAACTTCATCACAATCTCATAACAGCCCCTTCCGAGCTGCCTCAAGACACTAACGGCAAAACAATTCGTTGCTTTCACGTAAATTCGCCAATAACAAATAAAAAGTTGGTAGATTTGTTTCTAGTCACTTTTTGAAGAAAAGAAAGTTGCTAGAAGGTTTGAAAAGTGCAACAGTGCTCGTTATGGAGGCACAAGAAGGAGGGAGCTGTGTTGTTTTTTTTTAAAGATGAAGCTGCTTTTATATCCCACAGCGGCAGAGCTACCGAAGTCACTACATCAGAATTACGTCACAGCCACCGAAAGCAATGTTAGTTGAAAATTCAATACATGACCACGATTTAACCCAAGGAGGGCGCCACACTGACAATTCTAGACACAAAAGCAGGATTTTATCAAACATCCACTAATTTAAAAAAAATAATCACCAGGAAATGTAGACAGTACTATAAGACAACCACGTTAACAGTTTATTGGCAGAAAAGTTGATTTGGGGGTGAATTACCCCAAGTAAGGGTTGGGGCTGTCAGCTGAAGAAAAAAAAAACACAACAAAAACAAAATAAATCAGTTTAGAAGAAATAAAAAAAGTTACACAGCAAAGCCCATGCCTTGAAGAAATAGGAAATGAAATGTTTCAAAGGCCCTGGAAGGAAAACCCATGAGCGTTGTCTCTAAAGACCCTGGAACAACTGCAAACACTATTAAATGACTTAGCCTGGCCAGGAATTAGACAGATGTGCAAAGGAATAATAAACAGCAAGGTTGCAGACTAAGAAAATAACTCTGCAAAAATGAAAACCCTGTAGCTAGACTTAAGTATATTAAGGGCAGCCTGGAGAAAGATTATACACATGCAAGAATGTTCCTTGGTCTGATCAGATGAAACTAGAGCCCTTGTCATAGAGATGTAGCTTATTTTAGGATACAGAAGGGGAAGGCCAACAACCCAAAGAACACTGCTGGTCATTTTGCTGTAGCTAGAACTACGAATCTTGTCAAGGTGGAAGGAACCACATAAAATAAGCATATTTTGAAAGAAAACTTTACATTTTCAATTCAATTCCATTCGATTTCATTCATATAGTGGCAATTCACCACACATCTCATCTCAAGGCACTTTACAAAGCCAAAGTGACTTTTGAAGCATTCATTAACTGGTTATGTCTCATCTTTGTATTTCAACATGACAATGGCAAAGAATATATGTCACTGCTAGTACAGCGATGTTTTAAGAGCACCAAAGTGAATATTATTGACTGACCTGCATAAAGCCCATACTTGAATCCCGTTTAAAATCTGTGGAGGGAACTTAAGACAAAGGGGTCTGCCAGAAGGCCAAGTAATATGATGGAGCTTGGAAAATGATTCGCCAAAGGAGGAATGCGCTGAAATTCCCCATGAGACAACTGTTGGCTATTAAAACAAGTATAAGTATTTAATAAGTAATAGCATTGGGGGAAATGACCACTTGCAGTTAAATATTAGTCATTGCAGTCATAAAAGCAGATCATCTAAAAGTCGACCACTACAACATTTTAAAAAAAATGCTGTAAAACACAGTAGGAATATAAATTTTTACAAAAACATCCCATGAAGGACATCTCCAAAAATGTCAGTTCCAAAATGACTAAAACTATAAAAGAAAATAACAAAGGAAAAAATTCTCTAACCTTTTATATTATTGTTAAACACATCTAGATGTGAGCATATATGGCTGTCTAATGTTATCAGTGTGGGACACGCGCGCACACACACACACACACACACACACACACACACACACACACACACACACACACACACACTCACTCACTCACTCACTCACTCACTCACTCACTCACTCAATCAATCACACACACACAGATAGAGAAAGAGAGAGAGAGAGAGAGAGAGAGAGAGAGAGAGAGAGAGAGAGAGAGAGAGAGAGAGATTGACTGAATAGAAAAGGGGATAAAATGTTGCATTTTCAACAAGGGCATATTAGTAAGCTAATAGGTAACTTAATTATAATCAAAGTCTGCTAAAATCAGGGTGATAAAAAGAGCATATTAAACCTTTGATGTTTACAATCATAGTGAATAATCTTCCCCCTTATCTTGTTTAACTTTCCAATTTACTGGTAAAGATTCGTACAAAGCTTAATCCAAGGACAAGCAAATTAAACTATAAAAAGATTAAGCATTTAATTAAAGCTTTTATATTAAATGCAAATCAAATTTTTTTCCTTTACATAAATGTCACTGTTTAGAATGATGGATGCATAGATGTAAAAATAAACGGCATGGAAATTGTTATAATGAATATTTGGACCCATGTCTGCCTTGTAATGATACATAAAAGCAATAAAAACAAATATGCACACACATATATGTTAGTAGCTTTATGCTGACCTTACTAACAGTAAAGGAAAAATGAATAGAGAAAATTCTGTGCCAAACTATTCTACTGTGGTTTCACACCAAATGAGTATAAGTTACAGAAGTCAGACCAGAGATTTGGGATTGTCCAATCTAGTAGTTATATCTTAAACTGTATTTTTGATGCCCAGGGTCCCTTTCATGTTTCACTCACTCCGCTTCCAAAGATCACATTACATCTGAAATGCTCACTGCTCACACAATGAAAAAGAGCCGTGCTATGCTAAATTGTGCTGCACAACTAATGACCGAACTCAGAGGAGTCTTCTGTCTTTCAGCCTCATACCCACAAACAACATAGAGATTTATATCAATGCATTCATGGAACTACACAATAGTTTTTCCTTGGTTTCCATTGATTGTAGCGTGAGAACAGCCACTGAGACAGTCACTCCCCCAGGCACTCGTTTTTACTTTTGAGGTTTTCTTGAGCTGTGCTGAATCAGCTTGTGGTGGGAAACCCTTAACCTGAGTTTGCCTGGTTAGATTAGAGAGGTGCAGAGTTGTTTGAAAAGGCCTTAACAGTGCACCCTTTCCGCCTTATGATAAGAAAGAAAAGGCAGTGCAGAGAAACTCTCAACAGGCACACAGCTGCAGAACATGTGCACCAAGAAAGATGCCAAAATAGGACATGCAATGTTTTCATTGGCAAGACAGCTCTAGGAGTCTTAAAGTGTAAGAATAAACTTTTAAGGTAAAAATCTCAGTACACGTAGTAAACCTAAAAAACTTGTTGATGATATTTAGCAGACCTCACTTTTACTGGAGGAGTGATGGAAAATCTGTTAATTGACTGTAACTTCTCTTCCCTCCCTCCTTTTTTTCTTATGGTTAGTTTACCTCACCCCCTCTTCCAGTTCTCCTTCTTTCATCCCCTTGGAATTTATGGCCCACTAACCAAAACAGAGCAACACAATGTTTATCAAACCCTCCCCCCTTCTCACGTACGGCTTATTCCTTCTCTCTTTCCCCCTGCTGTCCTCCTCTTAACACTCACCCCCAAATACACTACCCATTGCTCCCACTCCTGTCCTTTATTGTTTCTCCAATTTCCTTATCACCCCCCAAAACAAGAGCATGAGTGGGGTTTCCAAATCCAGACTCAATGGTGTTGTATTACAGGGATAAAGTACTTGGATTTCCTTAAGGTGGAATTGGCACACGCAAAAGTTAAAAGTTAGAGTAGCAATGGACCAATGCTTGATGTAGAAAAGTGTTTGAAACAGTTTGCCTTAAAACTCTGTTTTATATTAAAAAAGGAAACTGTAATGCACGTAAGTATTTCCAGCTGATGCCAGTGAATAGCTCTAAAAGGCAGGAATTTATCTGATAGCTCAAAATCCTAAGTACAAAATCTTCTCCACTGTGTTATGCTGGCACAGAACATTCTCAACCCCTTTGTCTCTACCTTTCCTCTCCACCCACTATCACAAAAACACTGATACTAATTTGACTTCACTTTTTTTTTTTTTTACCTAAATCTTCTCTGACTAAGCAGTCTGGCTAATTTAAATGAAGATTTTACAATCTAAATCTTTGTAGATAAAAAAAAAAAAAAACATTTCCTCTGTAACAGGTAGCCATGTTAACTGTCCCTACGACTGAGTTGGGCCAAAAGTAAATAAAGTGTGTTTGTGTGAAACCTGTGTGTGCCGGTTCTTTGAGTTTGTGTGCCAAGTGAGCTGTCTAGTTGGAGTAACGGTTAGCAGATACAGTACTACCTCTCCATGACATTAACTGTCTCTTATGCTCAGGGTCAGGCACACAGACACACACACATGCATTCGCACCATACTACCTTAACACACAGTGTCGCTCTGTCTTGTAGGATTAGTCCCACAAAGCAGGTTACTTGAAGTTAAGTATAGACTTGAAACACAAATACAACTGTCTTTATGTGTTGAGTTCTAAACATGACTCAAGGTGCTAGAGAACTAGAGATCCACCATGCATAATGTTATGGCAGATTGTCATAATCTATTTTTTGTGAAGCTGACCTTAAAATTCTAATTTCCTTTTTTTAATAGGATATAAAATGTAATAAGACATAAAAACAGTCCTGTCTGACAAGTATTCCTTTTTATAGTAGGAAGAGATGTGACGTCACACCATGTGAGAAGAGTTACTGTAAAATGGGGTTTTACTATTATTTTAATACAAAACCATGACATTGTAAACATTTTAAACTAGAAACGCTAGCCTACCTAGTATTACTGGTCTAAAACAGCAGTGCCCGTATTCACAAACAATCCTAAAACTAAAAGTAGCTGTTAGTGATGTCATTATTGGAAAAATCTGGGAAAAGATTTTTCTTAGAATTTTACCTCGGTATGATACAAGTTATTCACAAAGCATTTTAGGTATTAAGAGAGCTCCTAAAGTGAAAAATTTTAGGAGTAGTAAGGAGGAGTTTTAGTGAGTTCATGCTTGACATACCCGCAAGGTCTGCGTGGCAAAAACTTTCGGCTCCATACACCTAGTCTCACGCAGAAAAACATGGCTGATGAGCAAGCCCTCCCTCTGGTGGAGGTTTGTAATTATAGACATCTTTATGATTCGGCCCAAAAAGATCACCGTGATCAACAAATAAGTAACAGTGTTTGGACAGAAATCGCCGTCACTCTTGGAAGAAAGTAAGAGGCTTAAACGCTGGAAACGACTGTTTTCTATTTCTACGTGTAGTGGGGTGTAGTATGCTTGGCATTGGAGCGCAACGCTGCCCTCTAGAGTCTATGGGAATCGTGCTACTTTTGAGGAAAAGCTACATGGAGCCTAAATGTTTTAGACGTTTTCGTATGGAACGTATGTAGTTCAAGCATAAAACAACCTTAAGAGTGTCTTAAGCAGGTAAGATGGCAGGAACAGAGAGAACTGATTGGCTGATCCACCACCTAAATAGTGGAGGAAATGAGCACATTAACAATTTACAATTATTAATATGTAGAAAAGATAAATTGTCTTGTTGTCAGGACACTCTTGTAAGGGAGATCTCTGATTTCAATAAGTGTTATTCTGGGTAAATAAAAGTTGGGGTGACTGTAGCTTGATGGGTTGAATAGTTGTCTTGCAGTTGGAAGGTTGTGGGTTTGATTCCAGCTTCCCCTTGTCACATGTTGATGTGCCCCTGGGCAAGGCACTTAACCCCAAGTTGCCTACTGAGCTGCGTGTCAGTGTATGAATGCGTGCGTGTTAGTGAGTGCGATTGGGTGGATGTGGCTCTAGTGTACAGCGCTTTAAGTGGTCAGTATGACTGGAAAAGTGCATTTACCATTTTGATGATGATAAACTTATCATCCCCAAAGGGGGAAATTAATTAGTTTCAGCGGCCAGAGGGGTAAAGGTGAGGCTCTGATGTAATTTTGTTGAGGAAAAATATTGAATAATCGTGAATAAAAACTGGATAAATTTACAAAGAATATATATAAAAGAGGTGAGAAAGTATTTTATGTATTGCATGATAATTTCAGTAGCCTAAATGGTCATCTAGAAGTTTGTTTGTGTGATTGCTGCACAGAGCGCCTCTCACTGTCCAGGCTGGTGCGTAAAATCACCAAGACACGCAAAGAAAAGATGCAATGATCTCCGGCAATGTACCTCAAAGTCTGCGCGTTTGCGGCATGATCCAGGGACCAATTTATCCTTCAATACAGCTCTATTCTCCTTCCAGAGCTGTGCGGACAGATGTGCTGCTGTCCAGTTCGGTTTTGAGCATTAATATCAAATAAATAAAGTAATAAAATGACAGGCGAGTAAGCATAATAAGCTAATCAAAAGCAGTGATAAGGATTTAAATAAGGTGCATTCAAACATTTTGATGCTGTGTGACAATTTATATTGCTGAGTTTCATTGTCATGACACTAATTTCTTAATCCAGTCTAATCAGTTAATTTCTCTTCTTTGAGTGCATTTGTGTTGTTTTTTTCTTCTTGCACTATCAACCAGTCACAACTCTTGAAAGACAGTGTCACACCTAGCAACGGGGTCAACCACACCTCCTCACTAAGATAACATTTTCTGTTGTCTCCTTCCTCAGAGATGCTCTCAGCAACAATCTGAAGCCAAGACCTGTAATGTTTGAGGTTTCTAAGATATAGTGATATGGAAACTTCAGCATTGCCCAAGCCTTGTTGATGGAATCCAGCTCAGCTTCTTGATCATAAGTAAAGGAAATCACATTTATATTGGAAATTATGTGCAGGACAGTATTTTAGATGACAAGATTATGTGAAAATACTTTAAAGATAAAGCGAGAAGAGGCTTTGCTTAGCAACAGTTGTTAATAAAGATTTTATTCGGAAACATTGGCAAAAAAAATCTGTTTTGTTATGTTGCTATGCAATAAGTTAAGCTATGTCCTTGTTGGGACTTGACTAGAGTCACAGTGGGGTAGCTGAAGCGTGTCTGCTCAACACAACTACTCCCTGGATGAATAAATGTTGCAGTCCAGCCACGAGCTCACGCTGCCTCTTCTTCTAAGGTCTGCTTTCTATCACACCTCCCCCTTCACACTCACAAATACACTCTTAACTCTCACATACCTCTGACCAGAGAGTGAGTGAGCATGTCGGCTACATGTGGTTTTGGTTAGCCACACTTTCCCCTCGCACTGGCCCCACATTAACCACTTCTACTTCACCACTGCAGAGTACATGTATATTTGGTCCTTTCAGTGGATACCGTTTTGTGTTTGCTTGTAGCCCTGCCTGTCTGTACATGCACAGACATTTAACATTTTTGTGTGTCCCAAGCCTAAGGCTGAGTTGAGTGTAACAGTGAATCAAGGTTAGTGGTCCAAAGAGAGCAACAGAGGCAGAAGGAGGGGATGGAGGACTTTAATGGAGGCAGCAGAAGTTAGAGAAGAAGGAAAGCATTGGCTGGGTTTGTTAAACTATAATGGCACTAGTCATCATAATTCTTGACATTGAACAATGACCTTTTGTCCAGATGATATAAAGAAAAGACTTGAATGTAAATATTAAAGCAAGGATTCTTCTTAGTGATGCTTCAATATATTAGCCAGGTGATGAAAGCCGCCAATTTTCATTAATTAGCTGTGATTGCTTAACAGCAGGTGTAGTACAATTTTTTTTTTATGTTTTCCATATTATTTAAATGCAACAAAACCGAAAAGTTCTTCTTTTTTGTCTGTAAAAGCCTCAACAAACAAAAGGTTTTTCATTGATGCACTTTTTTAAAATCACATGTAGGGTTAGGAACATAAGCTTTGATGCATAAATGGGAATAATCTTTGATTTGATTTTCTGTTGGATTAGAAACTAACTCTATGAAGAAACCGGCAGCAGTTATTTTCTGTTTTGATTAATATTGGTTACATTTAGTACAGAATTAAAACAAAGTTTACATAATCAAGTTGTGTGTTGTAGTCCTTAAAGAAGAAATCTAAATCAGACAGTTTTGGAATCAGCAGATCAGATCTCAAGAGGACTGCAAATCAGAATAAGCTAAAGCCTAATAAGCGCAACTATGATTATTTCTCTGATTATGTTTTTTGGCATCATTCCAAAATGTTAATTTGATGTCATTGTTGTAGTTAAAGTGTTCTGAATGTAATGATTCTCCCTTTAGATGACATTTTTCATAATGTCATACTCAAAGTAATATCTACTGGAGTTTATGCCAATTAATCCCGTTGATATACAAGTTTTATCTCCATCTTTGCCAATAAATCAGTAAAGAACTCATGTCACATATATTATTTTTGTTTAACCTGAGAATGCAAATGGAAAAGGAAAAGAAAGAATATGTGATTTTGGTGCATTTAGTGCATGCTACTAAACACTAATTCATTATTTACATTAGCCTGAAGTTATGGTGTAATTATATATAAATATCACTGTGTGTACCTAGGCACACCCTTAAACCATTTTTGAAGAGTTTAAAATATTTGACCGAAATACTACAGAACTTTACCATAGAGATGCACCAGTCTATCACCCAGTGTTGTAGTCAAGTCACTATGCCTCGAGTCCGAGTCCAGGTTCGAGTCACCAGTGTTCAAGTCCGAGTCAAGTCCAAGTCATTAAAAAAAAAATCCGAGTCGAGTCCGAGTCGAGTCACTATTGACGTGTGATGTATGACATGAATCAGTAACATTCCATTGCACTAATAACTCTTTCGCTGTAGTTACCCTTGGTTTTACTCGGTAAAACTACCGCTTTTTCCAAGTCTAAGACGTCTCCTAACCATGGTTTTTAAACATTGTTGTTATGGAACGTGCAACAGCGACTCGAGGTACGCTGATAGGCCGCATATGAAGGATGTTAAAGCCGCAAGCGGCGTCGATCGGCCCTCGCAGCCAAGCGCACCCGGCCTATTGGCCACCGCCGCGGTACCGGCCGGCGGGCGGGGTTCGCGCTCCGCCGCGGCTCCGGCCGGCGGTGCGGGACACCGCCGCGGCTCCGGCCGGCGGGCGGTGTTCGCGCACCTCCGCGGTGCCGGCCGGCGTTCGGGGTTCGCGCACCGCCGCGGCTCCGGCCGGCCGGCTGGGTTCGCGCACCGCCGGCCGCCCGCCACCGCAGATGCTGTCACGCATTTTCCTCGCCCGTCCACCGGGCGATTCCCACAAACGCGTTCGGCAGCGTTCCCCCATTACTCACAACAAATCTGGTGAAGATCGGTCGATGCAGTGAGGAGATACAGCCGCTGGATAATGATAATGCATTTGGCCACCGGGCCGGACTAAATTGTTCGGCGGGCCGGAAAATTTATACCGATTCCTGGTCGGTGACTACAAACGGCCGATGACGCAATGAACGCCGAGCAGGTGAAAAACATCGACTTACCTTTCTATCAACTCGGCCCGTTTCCCAGTCTTTCCGAGCCCTCGACACTCAAGCCATCGTTTGAGCTGAACGTTGGTATGTTGTTCTACAGTTCTACCAGTAAAAGGGGCGCCTGGACATCCTCTTGAGAAAGTTTAACAGCTGTAAAGTCGGTCATATCGTTGTGTCTGTTGCATGTGTAACGGCTGGTTGCTACGTGCGCTCTTACACTGTTTGCCCAACCTTAGCGGCAAGGGGCGTTGCTCATGAGATGGTGACGTCACGTGCGCGGTACGACATTTAGATATTAAAATCATACACCAAATAATATTCTAATGACATATTAAAATTATAGCCTAATGATATATAAAAAAGTCGAGTCTTTTTCTCAATCTCCGAGTCAGAATGATCTGAATGTAGGAGTCCGAGTCCAAGTTCGAGTCATCAGTGCTCAAGTCCAAGTCAAGTCACGAGTCTCTAAATTTAGCTAATGACTCGGACTCGAGTTCGAGTCTCGGACTCGAGTACTACAACACTGCTATCACCAGTATATTGAACATGACCAATTTCCTCTTGATTGCCTCTGATCTGTGGTTGGCAGCCCTAATATTATTAAATCAGATTTTTTTTATTATGTGTATCAAAACTCAGTTAATTGCCTGAACATTGATGCACCTTTTTAAGCATAGAAAATCCAATAAAGGCTAGAGATATAGTGTTTGTTTTAATACATAAATTAGGATAATCTTTTGAAGCCTTCATTGTTTCTCTAATTCAAACCATTAGGTTTGTGTGACTATCTGCTTTGCATTTTTTCTCTTATATGATTTGGTCCTTAATATAAAAAAACTGGAATCTGCTAAAACTGGAATTGGTCAGACCTTTAACAAAACTGGAACTCATTATTGCCCAAGATAAGGTGGGTCAGGTGAATGTATACTTGATTAGTTACATGGCTCTGACTTATACATATTATACAATTGTAAAGTAGATAATTATTAAAAACTTCAGGCTAAGGGGTTAACTTGATCCTTAACTTTCCTTCAGATAAGTTGTTTATCCATAATAATGTTTGTGGGCTGATTTTACACCAACACAGAGTATACCACACAGTACTTCTCTCGGGAATCCCGAGAGCATGAGTCACTTTAATCATATTGCCTGTTCTCTCGGCAAGAAAAGCCCAACATTGCTTGCAGCCAACTCATCCAAGTGGAGAGTCTCCACCTACATGCGATAAATCAGAAATCCAAGCGTTCTAAATGATGCTGTGAACAAAGAGTGGGCCTAAACAGTTGGCAGGCAAGCCTGCTGTCTTTTATGCCCTCCTAAGTGTGAATCTTCTTTCTTGGCTGGTGCAAAATCAACTTACTTTATCATTATAATGTAGTGGTCATTAAATTGTTTTGTGGATATCTATTTTCACATCCACAACCTTATTGGAGGATTGCAACACAAAAAGCATCCCTGCAGAGAAATGTGTTATAATGTGCTATAAACGCAGCAGATTGTGAATTAATTACACTTCCGGTTGCCATGTACCCAATCAGATTAACCTAAAACCCTAAGACTGTGGGGATAATTCCGATTGGCTTTTTTGGACTTAAAGTTTAAATATGACTGCTACTATTAGACTGATTGTTGAGCCCCTGCTTTTTGCAGCACATGGCAAATAGGTGTGCAGCCTGTTTACTGCTAGGTTAAACAAAACAATTGTGAGTATAAAAAAAGCAAGCAGAAAAGAGCTTGGTAGTGTGCTGGTTCATGACCACGGTAAGAAGCTATTTAGAAGTATGTTACAACCCACCACCTGCGTGACATAGGCCTGAACTATAATCCTTCACAAAGTAGAGGAGAGTGAAATGAGAGTTAATGATGCAGAAGAGAAGTGGGGGAAAATATATTTGTGGGAGATGGAGCAAGAGCTTTTTGAAGTGCGATAACGAAGTATGCAAGAACAGAGCAGGCTGACACAACAAACACTTGCAGCTGCATATTTTCCTTCCTAACCTTTATATCTGCTGATAACAGAGGAGGGAGGCAGTGAAAGTTATGGTGAGTTTGATAGGATGTAGGTCTATAAATTTTTTCTGTATTTTTGTTTCTTTGAGTCACACTTTTTCCATTCTTTTTAACCCTGCAAGTAGGTTTAGGATCCCAAACACATTCCTGCTGTGTCAAAAAAAGCTACTACTTTCATACTTAGTTAATTGTAATTAGGTTTCTCATTGACTAGCACAGTGCTAGTCAATGAGAAACTAGCACTAGCACACATTACAAGATGTGCATCTCACAGATGGACTCTGAACTCCGTTGTAGTTTGTGTGTGTGTGTGTGTGTGTGTGTGTGTGTGTATGTGTGTGTGTGTGTGTGTGTGTGTGTGTGTGTCTGGTCTAGTGTGTGCATGTTTACATTGCTAAGTGACTGGAATCCTGTGCACAGATTGGCTGGTGTCTGCTCTGAAATCAGTCTGTTTGTCTTTCAGGGGGCCTGTTTCTGTTTCACATTCCTAAGCTTTTAGTTGGAGCAGTTTTAGTTTGACCTCAGCAATGGAGTGAAAGTTTTTTAGGTCTAATTTTATTATGTCATGAATTAAGATAGATGGCAGATTAACTGAGAAGAGGTACCTTTTTTTAACATAAATGGAATAATTTAGATCTGATTAAAATACATGCAAGCAAAGAACAAAAACGAAATACTAAACATGGAAATGAACCAATCAATTGGCCAGAGATCAGAATTGAGTAATTTTCTCCTGCTCAACTCTGAACAGTAATCTGCAGATAAAATACTGAAACAATTACTTTATTTTTCCTAATCAAATGTTAAATTTTATCGTCCTATACAAATGTTTCAAAACTATGCAAATGCATCAAAGCTACATAATGTTTGCTCTACAGATGTCTCTACTTATGAGTATGTACCTTGGTGCACCATTTTCAAGTTTAATAAATGGTTATAATATTTCATTGAGGTTGAGTCCACATAAATCTGTGTTGTGTTATGAATGTCATTAAAGTTTGGGAGTGTCATACATTTTTGAATTTAAAACTAATTATTGAAATAACCACATCGCCAAAACAAGAATTCAAATGTATTATTGTATGATCTTTTTAAAATTGATATAAGTTATTAGTTTGGTATCAGTTATCATTCTAAAATCTATAAAGAGCAGTACAATTTTAAGATTTGGCCTGTTTGCAGGTGTAAATAATTCAACTGATTTGACTTTCTTATTGATTCCATAATGTAACTATTAAACATCTCAAAGATTCACACTGTATATATTTGTCAACTGTTAATATAAGAATATTAAAAATAATATTAATGATAATAATAATACATTAGCTATATCCGGTTCTTCCTCTCCTGCTTTCTGTTGTTTTATCTCCTATGTTCAGCAGCTCATTATGATGATGATCCGTTAACATTCACTGACATACACGAGTCACACCTCATTACAGACTGTACGAACTCACAGATATGCTCATTTTTATTCTGCGAACCTGGGTCAATGCTTAATGCCCTGAAATTAAATGCAGAGACCCATTTTAATGTTTTAGGAGAATACATGTTTGAAACCCAAATTCTGTTTTGCTTTGCTGAGACAACAATCAATATATTTATGGCGTTTGAAAAAGTATCACAGACAGAAAGTATACTGTCCAGTAATATGAACTGAGTCATAGTTGATTCAGTTCCCACTGAAGTCAATACTTTCCACTAAACAATAGGGGGAAGTATTGAATTTTTTCTGTACTTAACTGTATCTTTGTGGGTATTTAGTCATTCCCGTCACATTTGTTATAACTTTGGTATTAAACATCATTTAACTTTGAGTATCATTGTGTAACGAAAAAAAAAATAGGAT
Organism: Fundulus heteroclitus; assembly: GCF_011125445.2. Taxonomy (NCBI): domain Eukaryota; kingdom Metazoa; phylum Chordata; class Actinopteri; order Cyprinodontiformes; family Fundulidae; genus Fundulus; species Fundulus heteroclitus. The sequence goes on from NC_046375.1 coordinate 5,809,378, forward strand.
TGACCCACAGTCACCTGGTTCTTTTCTTCCCTTTTCTTCATCATAACCACTTTTTGTCAGGTTTAGCATCTTAGCTACTAATAATATACAATTGTCAATATTGAGAGCTGTTAAAGGATTTCTAAGTGGGTAAAAATATTGGCATGCAGATTTTGTTTACATAGCACCTGAAATATAATTTTATCAAATGTTACATCCATGCAGCACTTTGCAATTGTGATGTTGCAGACAATATTTGCAATGATGATTGTGATACAATTGTGTGATGGTGATATTGTGCTGCTGTAGGTGACACAAAAATCATCATACTGTATTTATCAAAAGTACTGGTTGATCTGTTATCACATTTATGGTAAAATGTGTAGTGTTTATAAACCGAATTTGATTTCTGGAGATCAGCTCAAGGGCTCCCTTGATATGTTTTTACCTACTGTGGGCACCCGTTACATCACCAGTTGACAACAAATGTCAATTCAGGTCACAATAAGGTTAAATTTATATCCAACAATATAGAATCTCAATAGGTCTTAATTCATTTTAAATTAATACCAATCCAGTTATATCGTCAGATTCAGATCAAATTACATACATTTTCATTCAGTCTTACAATGAAATTGGTGATGGTTTTGTAAATTGCATGTCAAAGTTGGTCAAAATATAATATCAATATTATATAACTTGAATCAAACATAACTAAAAACAGAAAAGAGTTTCAACTGGAAATGGCTAAAGAGCTTAGTATTTAGTATACATGTCACACTTGTAATACAGTCCAATTCAAATGTTCATCTTATGTCAATCGGTAAAAAAAAAGATCCTCTGCTTTATAATGTTTGCAATGTAATTAAAGTACTTTAAGAATGTCATCAATGTGACGTTGTTCTTGATGTTATTTCAGATTTTTCTGTTAAAATTTGGTTAAAGCAAACAAACAGTGGTCTCAAACTCAAATCCTCGATGTGTCTCTTGCTCTACATACCTGAATCAAATAGTTAAGCTACTTCACTAACATGCAGTCAAGCTCTGCAGAGCTCTGCTAATGAGCTCATATTGGAGTGAGGAGTGTTGAAGCATAGACGTATCTAAAAGTTGCAGGACACCGGCCCTCGAGGACTGGAGTTTGAGACTGCCGGCTTAATGAAATGTTTACAAGACGGTTAACGAGAATTCCACCTTGACTAACAAGAACATTGAACTGCTCCGCATTTAAAAATTTTAAAAGACGTTGGCCCCGCTTAATGGATTTTAGTTATGAGACAGAAATTATGTGCTCAACCTGCTCTTCTAAATTAGGATTTTCTTCAGTTTGATAATTGGATTTTAACTAAAAAAAATGTTATGTACTCCTAAGAGTTACGAATTTGACTTCTGTGATCAGGACCTGCCCTAAAAAAAAAATCATCTGTAATGCATAAAAGACCCTGCAGAATGCCACGCATGAGTAATTTGCTATAAAGCTTAAGTTTGTGTGTGTGTCTGTGTGTGACTAATAACTATTGAGTTGTGGTGAGTAACACACTGGATGTGTTGATTTCTCCTGGCAGACAGTAACACTAGCTGGAGAGGTTTTTTCTCCAGGTTTTCTGTGTGTTTATGACAGGTAGTTAATTACACGAACGTGTTCGTCTGTTTATATATATGTTCCCACACATCCACGCTGACCATAGGCCTGACAGGCAGGTCTTAATTAGTTGCCGTGGCTGCTGATGATGTGCCCCGACAGTCACTGTGGTGCTGACAGAGTCCCCTGGCTAAGAGCAGGGAAGCATGCTGGGACCGACGCGGGGTGTGCTCGTTCATCCTGCAGTGTGTTTATCTACTGGATGTGTGCAGAAGTTCAAATGGAAGAAAATGTCAGTTAGTTTCTTGTTAGCGAGTCTGTGAATTTGCCAGTAAGGAAAGGATTAACGGAGAGGCAAATAAAAACACCCTTGCTTGCGCTCTTTTTTTCCGCGGTAAACATTGTCAAAGTAGGAAATTGCTTGTGGATTTCCAATCTGTAGGTGTGAAGGTGGAATGACTTCAATCATTGCTTTATTCATCCCTCTCTTTGTCCCCTTTATCTGTAACCCTCTTCACCTCATCCTTCTTTTCCTTTATTCATCCCGGGAGGCAACGGGAGGGCAAACAGAGTGAGTATTGTGAAATCTGTCAACAGCATGTCACAACAGATCCACAGAGAGACGGTCAGTTGTACAGAAACCGATTTATGGTGATTTACACTGAAGTTACAGAACAGGCCCTCTTGCAATAAACACTTTACAGAATGGGAAACAAAAAAACAACGAGGAGGAAAGTGTGTACAAAATTGTTGCACTGTTTAGCACTACAATTACTGCATTCATTATGCATTCAGTGATTTCAATTTTGCTAAACGACAGGCAAGAGACAAACAGAAGAGCAGAGACAATTGGTGCACTTTGACAAAGACTCACCCTGATTTCATTATGCACAGTTGGTGTGCATGTCCATGAAAGTGTTGGGTGTGTTTGGTTTGCTAGTTGTGAACTCAGACGAATCTTAATGGCCGCCATTTAACCTTTAACCTCAGCATACATAAAGGGAGAAGCTAACACACATGCACAAAGAACTAGTTTAGTGGATGATTTGTTGTAAGTGCTAAGGGTTTTAAGGGAGTTAGAGGAAAGTTAGAGGGAGGTGTGTGTGATTATTGGGGGATGTGTTTGCATGTGTTGTTTGGGCAAGGTCGAAAGGGTTCAAAAGAGATGCTTTTCTTTTAGAACTTTTGTGGGATGTGCTCTTCATAAATAATGCTTAAGTTTGACATAAAATTGTCTGTAAAGTAGCTTAGTGACTTCATACAAGTAGCTGGGTGTCACACTGGGCAATGAACTGGACTGGTCTACCTTAATCAGAGGCCGTATATAAGAAGGGCCTGAGCCAGCTTTACCTCTTGAGGAGGCTCAAAAGGAGGTCCCTCGGTGTCAGTCTGTTGCTATGAGGACCATCTTCTTTGCTCCAATGCCCTTGGGTGCGGGCATCAAGGGAAAGAATGATAACAGACTGAACAAACTCATCAGGGAAGCAGAGTCTGTTATTGGAGGCACAGAACTGTTCTAAGTCTACCTATCACCTTTCACACTGTGTACCTCAACACTCTAACACTCCAGGGGGTTTGAACCAGCAACCACTGGTTACAGGAAAAAAAAAGTAGCTCCAGCGCCACTGTTGTCCCATGGTTAAGAGGTTATCAATCAGTAAACATATCAGAAGGAAGCAGTTTTTTGTTTGAAAGTTGTTACTCGGGATCGTTGACTATTTTCAGTATTGGTTGAGGGGTTAGGGAAGGGAAGTCAGAAACGCAAGTATTTGAAAAACTGCATTTTCTATGACTTGTCAAAACGTCTGCAGTTTATTGAGGCTGCACAGAAGCGGGAGAGAGATTAAGCAAGTCTGAGCAAAGTACTGCAAAGTTACTCTGTTTTATCCGTCTGAGTACAGTTCTTGTATCCTTTATATTGTAGTTTTTTGAGGAAATCGGTATTGAGCAAAACAACCAACCACATTCCACAGGACTCACCCATAAAATGGTCAGTATATCAGTACTTTAAAATGTTAGATCTAAATTGAAATTAACAATGTATACAATCACAGCTGTTTTGTCATAGGTTAAAGATAAGATAGATTACACACATACAAGTTAGTATCAAAAACTCCCTGTGATGTTGAAACTCTCAAATCTAATCTGTTGCAGTATGAATACTTTTCAACATAAATACAGTAAGCAAGTAGGGGATGCTGCTGAATTGTGTGTGCAGGACATGCCATACAATCCCTCTTTGATTTCCTGAAAAAAGACACCTTCTGTTCATAAGTTGAAACTTCAAAAGCGAGAATACTGTACACAGGCTCCTTGCATGGAGTAGAACTGACGAACTCTGGTTACATGGTGATAGTGGGCGAAAACCGTCACTTGTATGTGTGTAGTCCATCTGGCAGACCCCCTGTTCAACTCCTCCAGCACTAATGCACATATGGACCCTAGACACACACACACACACACACACAAACACACACACACACACACACACACACACACACACACACACACACACACACACACACACACACCCATATGGAGAACAGCTGAAAGAAAGTGCCCACCCTTCTACCCATCCCCCCTCTTCTTGATTTCTCCCCTGCACCCTGCAGAGCTTCTGGACCCATCCAGGTGTCCACTCTCCTCCTCTGGCTCTTTTTTTTGCTCTTTTTGCTCTTTTTTCCTCTCTTCTCTCCTTTCTCCTTCTGCCCCATGTTTGAAAGTCAGCAGACCACTGAAAGATTGCTCACACTCAAAGTGATGCTTTACTGTGAAGTGAAGCAAAAAACACAACAGCGTTAACGGTGTTTAAATGTCCATTTGAGTGGAACGATTGATGTTCTCACATAAGTAATTAAAAAAAGAGCTGAAAATCTTTAAGATGTCGAATCATTTGAATGAGTATGACGAACATTCAAGTGAAGTAAAAATGAATCTTTCCAAAGAGACTAAATTGGAAGTTAAGTCACAAAAACATGACTTGAGACTTGGCTTAGACTCACGACCGTGGACCAGAGTCTCGTGAAAACGTTTGATTTAATATAATTTGGGATGAAAATAAGTTGGTATGTAAGCCACAAACCAGTCATTTAGTTCACTTATGAAGTACCTTGGAACATGTTTACTTTGTAGACTAAAAAAGTAGCAAAGAAATTATCAAGGTAAGCACAGAGATTTTTGTAGTGTTATGGTACGTTCACACCGACCGCAAATGAGAAATGTATTTGCGTTAATCGCCTGTCGTTGGTCGCTTTACATTGACTCTCTCTCTCACTGACAACACAGCCATTTCCCCCTGCTCATTTCACTGCGTCATCAAATAGGAGGAGAGTATATCTGCTTGCTTGTTCCTCTTGTCTGTTCAACTCGCCGTGGTGAAAATGGATTTCACCGAACGAGTCATGGTGCCTTAATTAATGTGAAAAGCCAAACAATGCACCCCCAGATCCACCAAATCCTCCAAAATATCTAAACGTCTTGTACGCATCGTGGACTGTTATTTCACTCCTGAACGCACCTTTACATCATCAAATTAAAACTACTTCCTGTTTCATTCATTCAGAAATGTGACACTAAAATCTATTAATCAATTTCTACTTTTTTGTCATAAATTTATATTAATATTTGTAATATGGTAAATATTACACCTTATCATTTAAAAAGGGGGATTTCCTAAGTGCTTATGTGATGCCAGGCACATGATAAGACAATGCTTTTGTCTATGCCGACTTTATTTTTGTCTTGGACTTGCAAACAAAAAAAACCTTACAAAACATCTCTGCACAAAAAAAGATAAAAGACGAACTGTCAGTTTCTTCTATTCAAGATATTAGCAGAAAGGTCCCATTTCATTGGTTATGTGAGTGAATTAACTTAATATGTAAGATGGCAGTATAACTACTTTTCATGAAATGACCTGCATTTATTAACAACATTCTGCACCATAACAATAATACTTAAAAGTACAGTGGACAATCTTCTTTTGGCTTTTGAGTTCCTTGTTAGTTTGTTCTTGCTGTGCATGCACACTTCTAGTGTTTATGTACCCAGTGGGGTTCTGTTTGAGCCGTTCATTGTAGCTCCACTGCTCTCACCGTATACTTAGAAAATGGCTGAGAGCTGCAAGAAGCAAACTGACTTACAAGTTTATGAGAAGAAGAAGACCAAGAAGAAGAAGAAGGCCTCAGAAAAAATTAGACCAGATTGTATTTGGGAGATTTGTTTCACACAGGATGATCTTGCGCATGTGCAGTCAATAAAAAAAGTGACTTGGGCGTTTCTTACCTACAGTTCTGGTAAAACCAAACTTTAATGTAGTAGCGTTCCCTTTGATGACACCAAAGTAACTGCATTCCAGTGAAGGATCTGCACAGAATCGTGTGTGGCAGAAGACGCTTTGCATCTTCTGGGTTGTTGTGTTGGGCCTCTGTGGTCTGGGCTTGTGCTGACTCATCCCATGATTGTTCTATTAGATTGGGACCTGGGGATGTTTAGATCAGATCAGTTCAGCCATCTTTTTGTCACATGTCTCAGGCAAACCTGAGCCCTGCTGAAGGATTCTGCAACTGCTAGGGAGTGTTTTTGCCATGTAGGCGTGTGTTTACGCTGTGACAATATTTAATCATGTGTCGTGTTAAAATAACCAAAACACAAAAGGTAGAACCTAAAACTTACCAGCAAAAGATTGTATTACTGTTTGTCCATGTTTTCCTGCTTTGTTTTAGCCAGTTGTTATTTCTGAAATATAAATGGTGTAAATAGGGGAAAAAAGGCTTTAAGGAAAGTAATTCTTTGAGGAATAAGAAAATGAATAAATTAAAAAGAACAAAAAAGCCCTTCAAAAAGTAGGACCAGAAGAAAGGGACATAAATGAAAAGAGATAAAAATGGAAAAATGGCAACAAAGACAAAAAAGAATAAAGGGAATAAAGAAAGAAATGAAGGAAAGTTAGAAAGGCTCCAGTTTTGTGTAGGAGTGCAGTTTCAGCTTTCTATAAACCCAAGAGCTCTGAATACCGCTTATTAAGCAGGGACCATGTCCGTGTGTATGTGTGTGCATGTGACAGGGTGATATATTGAAACACACCTCTGTGGAACAGCTGCAATGATGAGACGGAGAGTAGGGAGTAAGAGGTGTTGTCTACCTTACGCACACACACCCACACATTTCACACACTCACTCCTGCATGCTGACACACAGAGCTGAGCCAAGTTCTTTATTGTATTACTGAGGCCAGCTTGTATCAAAGTGAGAGTATTGCAAAAGAACGAAAGAATGGGAAGAGAGAGAGATGAATTTGTTGTGACTGCTGTGGTGGACTCAGCTTTTTAACACAGCACTTTTTATGCTCTTCTCCTCTTTCCCCCTGGATCCTCCTCACCACACACTCCTCTGTCTTCTATTCACTGCCACTCTTCAGCTGTGTCCTTACCTATTTTATTACACAGACAGGTAAGCTGATACACAGAATGACAGAAATGAAAAAAGTCAGACTGAGCGAAATGTGATGCAAAAGATCTCAAAAGAAATGGACAGAGTGAAAAAATTGAAAAAAAAGAAGCATGTAGAAGCAAGAAAGAGCAAAAAGAGCAAATAAATGAAAAAGCCCAGAAAGATAGGAAGAAAGATTGAATAGATGAATCTGATTTATCTATAATGAAATCAGACTCAGTCGGTATTGAGGAATGTGCTCAATTTAGCTTTTCTGCTGTTACCAACAGATTTACCCATTTAATATTCCAAAGATCAGTGGGAGAAGAAGCACATCGACCAGTTGGGTGCTTTGGGGAGAACAGTTAAGTAGCTAGTCTTATTATAAATGCAGTGTTGACACTTTTTACCATTAAAAAGTCTGCTGATGGTGTGAAGATTATCATTGCAGATTACCAATCATATGCAAAAACTATTTTACATTTTGTTGACCACATTATGTTGAATATGGTCCCAGTTAAGACATTTGTTGGCTAACAAATTTACTAAGCAATCTTTTTTTTAATACCTTTAATTTTACCAAATTTGTAGATTCTTTCAATTAAAGCACTTTTGTGCAGTGCTGAAACAATTGCTTTATTAATTACTTGCAAAATAATCTAGTGACAAAGGTTGCCGGTTCTTTGGATAGTTAAAAAGTCAAAATCTGATCTTTATTGCAATCAATCAATGCAACAAAATAAGCATTATAAATTACATTACTGAGTAAAGAGGAGTCATTAGATGCTTTCTGTCAGCTTTCTGAAGTGTTAAAAATGTAGTCAAAGGAAGCACAGAGATATAAGAAGTTAATTAAAGGAAGGTGCTCAATGGAGAACAGCTCATTGGAAGAAGGCTCATTGGAATACAGCAGAACTTCTATCTCTTTGGGTGTCTGTCATGGAACATGCTGGATTTGAAAATTTAGTCATTCTGGTTTTTATGTCTTCAAGACATGCCTGTAGTGGATTAATCAGAATTTAAGCATAAATATAGCTTCAATTACAGCATAGCAATGGAAATGTATCCCATCTTGTCTGTTAATTTTAACAACTAGAAGCATATATGTTGCAAAGAGAATTGGCTCAATCACTGAACCCTGTGGTACTCCATAATTATCACTGGAGTTCGAAGATTTCTCATTTACTTTACTAACTGGAATCTCTTGGACAGAGATTTAAACCTGACTGGTGTTCCCTTAATCTTTGCAGCACGTTCAAACCAATCTAAGATAATATGGTAATCTATTGTATCAAATGCAGCTCTGCGATCTTAACAGGACAAGTACAGACACAAGTCCATTATCTGAGGCCATAATAATATCATTAGTGACTTTAACAGAGCTGTTCCAGTCCTATGATGAGCTCTGAAACCTTTGAAACAGCTCATTACTGTGTTAATGCTCACACACTTGAATAACAACTATTTTATTAAGAATTTTAGGTGAGAATGGGATAGTAGATGTCTGTAATTTATTAAGCCATCTTCATAGCCAAAGCCAGCTGAGTCTGAGACAGCATTGAAGGCTATACTTATGTTATCACTTTTAATGTCACAGAGGTGGACACATAAGTGATGGATTCCATTGTTTCAGGTCAGACTAGGTTTTCTCTAAAATGTTTGTCAATTATAGGCAAGGCAAGGCAAGGCAAATTTATTTATATAGCACAATTCAGTACAAAGGCAATGCAAAGTGCTTTACATGATTAAAATATAGCAAAATAAAACAGAATAAAAGCAAGTAGGAATAAAATATAGATAGAAAATAGAACAAAAAATTGGTGATTCAGTTAACTAGGACAGTTGAAGGCAATTTTAAACAAATGTGTTTTTAATCTTGATTTAAAGGAACTAAGGTTTTCCACATCTTTACAGTTTTCTGGAAGTTTGTTCCAGATAATTGGAGCATAGGAACTAAATGCTGCTTCTCCATGTTTGGTTCTGGTTCTAGGTATGCAGATATTATAAGTGTAGTCCACATGGTTTTCAGGACATCACTTAGACAACCAGTGATTGATTGACTGCATGCAGCTAAACATGTCGTCATTGGACAGATCAAACAGAGGACCAGAGAAAATTACAGGGTTGTGCATTGTTTGGCAAGCTTACACACCGAAGCAGCACTTATATCGGTGACTTCCAATTTGCGTAAGCGTGTGTCATTACCGTCAGTGTGAATGACAATCTACTGTTTACGCTTATCCTTAGCCAGCAGTTTCAGGTTGCATTTGATGTAGCCCGTTGTTGTACCTGGCAAACATTTGACTTACTGGGTGATGGTGTCTCTAATGCAAACTTTCTGGCCATAGAGCTGCCATTTGCCAGAGTTGGCTTATCATTGTGTCTTGCTGAGCTGGAAAAATCTGTTAGAAACATGGGCAGGTTGGTTGTGTCCCGTGGGCTGGAATCTAAGACGAGGTTTTTTATGCACTGTTACCCAGTTGATCTGAGGTCCCGGATGTGTGGACTGTGTTGCAGGAGGAATATTTAAAACTACCCTTGGTGGTGCCACGCTTAGGTAGCATGGATCCCAAGGTCCACCAAGGCACAGGTTCATGTGCAATGGTGAAAACTGTTAGGATCGGAACTAGATGGAATCAGTGTTCAAACCAGACAAACAGTAAGTTCCGATAAACAGTTTATTTAACTGAAACGGGGCAATCAACTCCAACGTCAGCGGCAGGAAAACTAAGGACAGAGACAGTAGGTTAGTGACCACGTCTATCAGGAGATGATTGTTCAGAAACGTGACGGTCACTAACCTCAGCTCAATGTCCAGACTTGCTCCGGAGTCCGATGTAAAATCCCAGCCGGCTGGCTGTTTACGCTGCGCGGCGGTGGCCGCCCTGAGTGTCCCGGACGCTGGTGCGTCGGCAGTCGTCGGATGGTCGGAGACGTGGAGGGAAACAGTAGCAGGATGATCAAAAAAGGATAATCCGGAATCGGTGTTGGGGATGCGGTCCAAGGTCAGAGCCGGTTCGTCAGAAATCCGAAGAGGTGCCAGAGGATAATCCAAAACGTGGTCGGGTCACAGGTCCAAGGTACGGTACACAATCAAGCAGACAGAATGTAAGAGGACAGGCAGGCTCAGTGGTCGATAGACGGAACTGGTCGGGATCAGGAAATCAGACAAAGTATAAACGCTGGAAAATATCGCACCTAAGGCTTGAAAATAATCTGGCAATGCTGTCTGGTTTGGAAAGTGAATATATACTGTTCTAAGCAGGTGGAACAGGTGAGCTGTAATGAAAAACAGGGCGGAGTTAAACAGGTGTGTGGCATAGGTGATCAAACCAGACCTCAGTGATGAGATCTTGACAAAAACAGGAAGTTATAGTGCCTGCTCTCGCACACAGTGGCATTACAAAAATTATTGATTAAAAGTTGCCCACAAAATTGCGATTGTTGCATCTTTATTCATTTAAAATTATTTAATATATAACTGTCTGTATGACATTATTCAAGGGAAGACTACAAATGTCATTTATCTGAGCAAGGAGCATGTGTTATGTTCTGTTTGGACTTGTGATTTCTTTTTACTTTACCCTTCTTTTTCATTTTTTCATTAACAGTGTCAAAGTGGTACACCCTCATGTTAACGTCTTAAAACAGGACAGAACAAACGTTTGTTTTTCCCTAAATATAACTTAATAAAGTGAGAATACACATAATTGAAAATGTATTTGCTTGTTTCACCTCACAAAAGAGAAACCTAAAGTCATACCGGTAGAAGATGAATACTTCTCAGATCTGCCTCTATGTAGAACACTTTTTATATCACAGCTTTTCAAATTAATTTCTGTGGTTGTCCGTCTTCATCCCATGGATTGGTTCTTAAAGAGAAAGGGGTGTATTCAGTCCATCTTTTTTGTACCCCACACGCAAGAAGCCTTTCCTCGATAGTTCATGTATGTGTGTGGGGGCATGCTCAATCTGCCTTTCTACCTTTCATGTCAGTCCAGGCATGAAGCAATCCATTCCTCAGACATACAGCCGCACATGCCTGAGGGCAGCGCGATCACACACACACACACACACACACACACACACACACACACACACACACACACACACACACACACACACACACACACACACACACACACACACACACACACACACACACACACACACACATAACCTACCACATTGCCCGTGGCTACATCTTCAGCCCAAGAAAGCAGTTTTTTTCCGTCTTGGTTGTTTGACTGAATTTAACACAATGCCTTTGGCGTCTTGTCTCTCATACACACCCATGTATTTTGGAAGACATATTGGAGAACACTGGCACATTTTAGGCCTGATTGCAATAAAGCTAGCACCTCTGGGCATTGAATGGTCACACACTTATCTCTGCATTTTGTTTTGATTTCTTTTCCTCTTGAAGCAGTAGCAGTAAAATATTGCATTATCCAGCTCATATAAAGCCATCCAGTCGTCTATCAATACGTTGCAGAGTTACTTAGAAAACAAACGCAATTGGAAAGATCTTTCTGTATGTTACTTAATAAAGTATTCTTATGACTTTTAATTAAAATGCTTTCTTTAATTTACTTCTGTAAACTAGCATGCAAAAGTATGTGTGGCAAAAAACTAGCACTTCACAGCACCCACCCTGATAAAACAGGGTAATGGAGGCATCATGCTGTGGGGACACTTTTCTTTATTAGGGATTAAGAAGCTGGTCAAGGTTGGTGAGAAAATGGATAAAGCAAAAATATAGGGCAAAACTGGTTAGAGGCTGGAAAACACTAGAGACTTTGGCTTAGGTTCACCTACGAGCAAGATAATGCTTCTTAACATACACCAAGGTGCAAAGAGTTTTTGGAACTCTCCGTTACCTTTGACACAACATGAACAGTTTTGCAAAGAAGAGTGGGCAACAAAGCATTGACTCATTAAAATGCATGACAGTTTCACAATTTAATTTGTGAAAAAATAAAAACACAAATCTTTTTTATTTTCAGTTCACATTTATGCACCACTCTGTTAATCTATGACATAAATTTGCCAGTAATATATATAGTAGTATGGGGTTGTAACATGAAAAAATTTGAAAAGGTTTAGATGTATGTCTAAGCCACTGTATATCAAAACACTCACCTTCACAATTCAACTAGCTTTGTTTTTTTTTGCTGTCATATTGAGAAGTGAATTGTGATGGTAGTTATCCATACTCTGGATCACCAAGGAATATGTTTTCTGTAAGGGAATAAGAAAATTGGGTTCCAGTTTGAAATTTGAAAGGGTTTAGAAACAAGAAACGGGTTGCAAGTTTGAGAGTCACTTTCTACATACAGTATTTAGTTTTCTTTCATCTTTTCGTTACTGTCAGTTTTATCCTTTTTCTTTCCTTGTCCGTTCCTCCCTCCCCCATTGGCAGCAGAACAGGAGACAGAGAGAAGTGGACAGTTAAAGGAGATGACCCCTTGCTCTCTCACTGTCTCTCTCAGCATTACAAAGCCTCTTGTCCACTTCAATTACATTCATTAATGTGAGCAAGAAAAAGACTGTGCTCTGAGTATGCCTGTGTGTTCTCTTTGGAGAATGACAGAGCGACCGGGTTTGTTTGTATGTGTAAGTTCAGCTCAGACACAAGTCAACAACCAAACAGAGCGATGATTGTTGGGATGTTGTGTAACACCCAAATGGTCTCCCAGTGAGATAAACCAGAGAGGAACCAGCGTTTGCTGCCTAGCTGCTACGAAGGATGGCACTGACATGGAAGATGGAGGAGGCATGAGGTTATTGGGATTGTAAGTGTTTAGTGGATGAATGATCACAAGGAGGAGGGAAAGACAGAAAAGCGTAGATAGATGTAAATTAAACTGTGGCCTGTCTGTGCTTGTTTTTAATTATCAAGGTTCCAGCATGTTCACCAAATGAACACAGTGTTAATTACTTAGCATGTATTGTGGGAACATGTCACTTAAAGCTTGTGATTGTGTATGGATGTATATTAAAGAAAGAAAGAAGGGGGTGTACGTGTGACAGGGGAACAAATATTATTAAGAACTATACAGTGGGGAAGTTTAAAAGATTTAGGCCAACCCGCACTCATTGATAAACACACGCAACAAAAGAGTTACAGAGGTGGAGCTTTTCCTGGTAATCTATTTTTCCTTCAAACTCACAAACTTAAAATTGCAGTTCACTGTCACCAGAAGATCAAAGCATATATTTAGCCTTCCAAAAGTAGTGCAATCAACTGCCTTTTGAAGCCACTTAATTAGTAAACAGAATCCACCTTTGTGTAGTTTAATCAGTGCATAACTTCAATTGTTCTTTAAAGGCCTCAGGAGTTTGTTAGAGAATATTATTGAGGAAACAGCGTCACCTTAAAACACTCTGAAATCCACTCTGGTCTTATAACTTTCTACTGAGGCCGTCCTCTTCTTCCCATTAACATGAACGCGGTTCACTTCTTGCGACTCTCAACCATGTTCGAAATTCAAAGTATATGGTGAGAGCAGTGGAGCTATAATGAACGGCTAACCACTAACCTAACCGGATGGATAAACACTAGAAGTGCGCATGCGCAGTCAGCAAGCGAAAACGAGAACAGGCACTGCCGTTACGTGAGCGCGTCAGAATGATTGGCATGTGGGACAACCAATAGATAAGGTGATTCCCCCGGAACTTGAGGGACAGAGTGGAAGGAAAGCAGAAACACAACTCTGTCAAATCCATGCTCTTCACACCAAGGAACAGGGATTGGTAAGAGTTTTTACAGACCTGCAGCTCCCACAGAAGACAATTTTTAACCTCCTTTGGTGAATACATAATGTATTTACTACTTTCAGCATGGAATGACCATTTTTCCCAGTGTTACCAAAGGTGTTTCTGAACAGGATTACCTCCTATGGCTTTAAAAAAGATAAATGTTGAGTGTTCCCAGCACAAATCTGGCTTTATAAAGGAGTAGCAAAAGAAAGTAATTGTTAAAATGCTTGATTGCAGGTGCAGCTTTCAGCATGAAAATGATAAAACTAGAGATACAATGGGTTTAGGACAACGCATCTTAATGTTTTTGAAAGTCCAGACCTAAAACCAATTCTGGAGGATTTGAAAATTGCTATTCACAGTCTCCATGTTTTGTGACAGAGCCTGAGCTACTTTCTTAAAAAGACTGAGGAAACATTTCAGCTTCTAGATGTGACTAAATGGATTGATATATGCTCCAAAAAGCTACAAAAGAATACCAACTGTAAGAAGTAAAATAAACTTCAGTGCATTAAAGTTTGTGGTTAGTTACAAAATGTGAAAAATATCAAGCTGTATGACAGCTTTTGATAGGCCCTAAATGTGTTGAGTTGTGTTTGTCAGTCAATTAAATCTGTTGGTCACAAAAAAAAAACTAACTTTAACAATGCCTGCTTGATCCAGGAGGTAAATTATCTTATGAATGATGGAGTTCACAAAATGTACAACTGCTAGTTGTCAAATCCAAGAAAGACTAAAGCATGCCAGTCACTAATTAGATAATTAGATGCATTTGCAGTAATTTATGCACTTTGTAGATCTGTGAATTTTAGTGGGCCGGTAGAATAATTTCTGGTTAAAAATATGGAAACAGTTTTTTATAACATTAAAAGTGTAACTAATATAGAAACAAAATTGTTTTTCTCAAACATTTTATACCTTTTTTCAGCCTGGGAACTATAGTAAAAAAACTTTTTTTCAACCTTTCAGTATGACTGTAATGTCTTTTAGTAACCAGTGAAGTTCCTGGCACGCTGTGGCCTTGTATGGACTTCTAATGACGTAAACATTTTTACTGCGTTGAAATTTCCGGTTGAAATATAAAAGTTTACATTGAAATGCTAGCAATACTAATTCAAAGAGTAAATAACGTGTTGTACTCAACCTGTGTTTCTGTGCTTCGGTCATTTCTGCTTTGTAGGTCCTTGATTTGTTGTGTATTTGTTTCTCTAAGGCTCTTGTTTATGTCTCCCATGACTTTTCCATACAGGGTCTAACCTAATAGGGGGCTCTGCTTGATAAAACAGTCTGATGCCCTGGAGCAATAGGCCACATTCCTTTGAAATGCAGAGGGAAAAAAAACACTTCTCAAGAAATGGACATTTTGGGGTCACATACATGGCTGACGTTCTTGTAAAGGTTTTGTTAATACTTATTTTCATAACAGTTTGCAATCCTGTTTATTTTTGTAACTCTTTACATTGGATTAGAATTTTATATTAAATATGTTGTCATGGTCTTGCAGATTCTTTGTATCTTCAAATATATTTCTGCTAGTTTAAAGACCATTGTATTACTTGACATTTTACAACAATAACAGAGATTCACTCAAGCAATGATGCCCTCAATTCAATGGTTGGGTACTCTGTCAAGGTCAGGGAACATTTTCCACTTACAAGGTACACCGTTTCCTGTCAGTTTGAGTAAAAGTCAAGGTGACGTCTTTACAACACTGACAAGATTTAAGTGTATCTGCAAACTGTAGAAGACTAGCATTTTGTGTAACACAAGCCTGTCATCATCAATTCAATATACTTTTTCTGAAATTCTGTACAGATTTAATCTTACATTATCCAACCCTCACTCTTGGTGTCAAGTACAAGTCTAAATGTAAGCATGATTGGAAGAAAATTCCCTGCTGATCATGCTGATGACTCTTGTAATTGTTTCAGAGGTTATTTTAAGTTAGAGATGGTTGGTCAGTCAAACATAATTTTTGGTAATTAACAAAAAAAAATGGCAACATTAATGAATAATTAAAATGTTTTTTTAATTATTCAATGTAGTTTTAGCCCTGTCTAAAACTACATTGTCTAAAACTACATTGTCTAAAGCCCTGCCCTAAAAATGTAGTTTTAGCCCTGTCTGTAGGGAACTTACATTGAATCTAAATCAATGCTATTAAATCAAAACACTGTCTCACACAGAGCGTGTTTATATTTGAAAAAAATTAAAAATCTCCACCCTCAAGAGAAGTATTTTCTTACTAAGCCCTAGACCAACCACTTTTTATTTGTGTTTTGACCTCCATAAATGCAGACAGGCACAAAGAAACAAGAGAAGGGGCATGGCTAACAATGGTGTCTGGTGTCTGATAGTGTGCACTGGGGTTTGTGTGTTTTTACATGTGTCTGTAAACCTGAGTAACCCCGAGGCGGTGCTTTGTAACCTGAATGTTAGTCAGAAACCGGTTGAACTAATTTCCTGCTCTGCTTTGTCATTTTGACTATGAATGGACACTCAAATGCACACACCCATTAACAGACCAATACGTATCTGGCCTATGTGCCCCATGAGTAATCCTGAGAAGTATAAGGGGTCTGTTCAGCTAGATGTAGGTGAATCATTTAGTGTTTACATTTTACTAAACTGCCCTCCAAATGTAGGTCATTTTAAATATCATTATGCTTCAAGCAAAGACACAAGTGCAAAGTACATGACCATAAAGTTTCACTGTCTTTCTCTAAAAATCATTATCACACGGTGTCTCGCTCACACACTCAACACAGAGCATTTCCCTGTTGTGAAGTGTAATAACAGCTGTCCTCAGGCCAGTTACAGCTATCGTAAAGAGACGAGAACTCCCAAAACTCATTTACCACACACATGCTGTGAAAAGGAGGGAGTGGAGGACATCTCGTCTTTCTCTCCCTGTCACTGTTGCGCTCTCTTTACGTCTCTAGACCCAAGCTCTTTCTGCCCGTAAGTGATGTTTGACCACATTTTAAAACTGAAGGTGACATAACGCACGATAATGTATTCATCCGCGCTCTGCAGAATGTAGCGCCGCAAGTCTCCAGGCTATTGTGTCTGATTGTGTGTGAAAAAAGGTGACAAAGGTGAAACTATGTTCAGTTAATTGTATTTTGTGTCACCTTTGTTTATTGAATGAAAAAAAAAAACGTTGGAAACAAAACACAGTTTGTTAAAACAACAACTTTCATATTAATTTTTTATTTATTTTTAATTTCACTTCACTTTCACTTTATTTTTTAGTAAATTATCCAACATTAAACACAGGAAACAGTAAAAAAAACAATGATAAACAAACAAACCCACAATTTACGAAAAAAAAAGGAATAGCAAAGCTTATTATTGCCTACCCTGTTTTATACTTACAACCTTTACAACCTACCAGGTTCTTTACAGTACATATATAAATATTCAAATCTACATAACATAGGATTTTATCATTTTACATTTTAAAGCCCTTTTAAAATTCACCAAGAAAGGACATAACTTTAAATCGTCATTCAGTTCATTCCACAGTTTCACACCAATAACTGAAACACATCTAGACTTTATTTGGCTCTTCTCTTTTGCACATTCAAATATAAACAAACCTCGCAAATTATATTTATTCTCTCTTAACTTAAATAATTTCTGAATACCAGAAGGAAGACTTTTGTTCACTGCTTTATGCATTATTTCCAGTATTTTATATAATATATATATATGATTAACATATAGCTAAAATAGACCCAAAATCAGTCTGTAGTTAAACACCCTAATTCCTAAAACTTAGCTTTGGTTTTTTTTGCCAAGCTTTTCTTGTAAAAGACAATGGAACATTAATCAAAATAGAAACTGGTTACTGTTCTATATGTTATTTACAGAAATATGAAATAGCTTGTATGTGAAATTATGGAATTCAGTGTTAGTAATTCTTTTTAGGGATGTTTATCTTATCATGTTTGCATTTAAATTTGATGTCACAACAGAAATTAAATAACATCAAAAGAAATGGTTATTATTAACACAATCCAGCAAGTTTTTAAAGTGTAATTCGATTTTTGATGGCAAATAATAATAATAATAAGAATAAGAATAAGAATATGTCATTGTGACATTTGCCGGGATTTTCTAGGATTTTAAAATACAAATATAGTGCCCAAGGTTTCATTTCTTGTTAGGTTTACTGCATAGATTTGACGTTTTTACAGTGCTAACACATATTTTCTAACAATAAATTGAAAGCTTAATTATTTCCTTGTTGTTCAAATAATTCTTTATGGAATTTTAGTTTTTTCACATCCTCCTAAATCTTAGAATGAATTCATTGTTGTCATTTCTTTCACCAACCAAAAGGCCTTGTAATAAGATAAAGGAAATTTCCCTTTATTTAAAGGTAGAGTGGACGATCTTTCTGGAAATGTAAGATTAGAAACGGTCAAGTCCCTTTATAAATAACTGCGCATGCACAAGACTATCCTACCTACTCTTCCTCTCCTCAGGGGATCCCTCAGTTATTAAAAAGGGACTTGGCCATTTCTTACCTACATTTCCAGAAAGATTTTCCACTCTACCTTTATTGTACTTATGGCTAAAAAACATTTTTTTCTTCTGTACAACACTTTGAAATCTATGTCTTTAAAGGTGATGTATAATGTTTTATTTACATATTTTGTACAATAAGTAGTTGAACACTTTTATTAAATAAATAAATAAACCTTAGATATAAAATGACAACCTGCTCTAAAATTATTGTTACTGTATTTTTCGCACCATAAAGTGCACCGGATTATAAGGCGCATTCTATATTCTTCCCAAGTGTGTAATATCACTCCGTGCTTCCGTGTACACACATACTACCAGAGAGAGAGAGCGAGAGAGAGCTATCCATCTCTGCCAGGAAGACAGAGTAGTTGGACTACACTACCCTGTTTCTAACATAAGGCTAAAATAAACTTCAAATTTATATCGAACTAACTTAATTGGTATTTTGTTGCTGCCGCTTTCTCCGGCCATTATGCTTACGAGGACTGCCTTACATGAATGAACTTCTAGTGTAGACATTATAGTCAGGCAGTCTTGTAGACAGCTCAGGGGTCCTATCAGGTAGTGACACAGTGGCCGTTTCTCAATATGCGTTCTTGAGCGTTCTCGTGTGCTCGTGTACTCGTGACACGTCATCAGCCTCAGCCCGAGCACTGTTCCAATGCTGAGAACGCCAAATCGAGAACGCGCCGAATTCCCCGGATGTTGTTCTCGCCCGCCCTCTTTATCGAGCATGCATCAGAGCAGACTTGTGCGTTCTTCAGACAGACCGCTTGCCCAGAATGCACCGCGGCCGCAGCTTGATTCGAGACAGCGCAAACAGCCCACAGCGGTAAGTTAAAAATTCCCTTTTCTGCTGCTGTTGTTGTTCAAAAGTACGTTTTAAGATCTTTTGAGGCGAGAACATTATACTTTTAAGTTTTCTCTATGTGGCCTGTTTACAGAGTTAGTGCATAATTAAAAAAAGTAGTGTGCATAATACCGCTGGTTATGATTTATTTGTTTTGTGTTTATCTGACTGACGTGTGTTGCTTTATTAACTCACTACTTGCTGGAATAAATTGTAATTGTCTCCCTAGGACGGCAGCAGCATATAAAATAAATAAATAAATACATTCTATAAATGTTTTTCCTATCTAAGTGAGTTTATTCTGAGTCAGGACACGAATAATTGAGAGGAGAAAGAGGGAAAGAAAATAATAGTAATAATAGTATATGAAAAACCAGACATTTATTTTATACAAATGTTTAATCTTTGGAAAAGAATGAAGGTGTAATATATTCAACAAATTATTAACAGTTATTAACATGGTTTAAAACAAAGAAATTACTCCTATTAAGATCTCATACAAATAGACAATGCCTATAAACTTACAATTAAAAATAGTTGGAATAGAAATTAATTTACGCATTATTTTATGTATTTTTCCAGGTGGTGAAAAAAAAAGAAATGAAGCAGCATGTGAACATGACTCCAACTGATCTACATTGGTCAGGTGTAGTCATGTTCACTTAAACATGCAGCCAGCTGGAGCCGCTGGATGGTCATCCTCCTCTGGTCAACCTCCTCATCCTCCACGTCAAGCTGGTCCCCTGCCTCTATACTAATATTGTGAAGGATGCAGCAGGCGGCGATTACTTTTGGGGCAAACGTCGGCCAGCCAGCAGAGGGTCACCAGCACCTCTATCTCCTGTGGCCATCCATGGACCTTCTGGATGGACAGCAGCTGAAGGAGGAGGACGATGGTGGACCTGTTTAGCCTGAAGGCTGGTTTTAGGTCCCCTTCATTAAAAAATATTTGGAGGATCGGCACAGAAGTGTTTATCCTCACATATTTTGTTTCTGTTTCTTCATGTAAATAAAAAATGCCAAATGTTACCAGAATTGTTTTTTGTCACCTTTTCTATGCATAAACTATACCTGTTTAACACACAGATTATTATAGTTCTCAAGAAAGAAAAGGTAAAATGTATGTTGTATAGTAAATGTAACAAATGGCTTCCCTTCTCTGGTATTTTTACCATTTCACTGAAAAAATGGGCTGAACTAACTGCACATAATTTATAGATTAATCACTGTAAAGGTGGACAGACATAAAAATGTTTTTTTTTTCCTTTCTTAATGATCAATGCTGTGAAGGTCAGTAGGTGCAATAAAGTAGCTTAACCCTACTGTTATTAATGTTAAAACTGGGTCTTCATTTTAATTAATATAGGAAAAATAGTCACAATTTCAACCTGATCACGTTTTTAATATCATCATCAATGGGTTTTTTTAAAGATAAAAGTAGGAAATAGGCTGTCAATCTTTAAATGCCTACCAGTTGGCAATAGATGGGCGAGCAAAGCCTTCTGAGCCTCCTCTGCCGCATCAATCTTCTCCTTGCTCGGATTTTCCTCCTCAGCTGCATCACCTCCTCTTCAGCCTGCTGGTAAAGCTGACCAACGACCGAAGCAACAGCAATAATGCTCGTATCGCTCATTTTGCTTCTACAAAGTGATGATTTTTAAAGAAGATTCAATCGCCTCTGCAACTACAACAATTACAACTCCCCACAAAGAAATTCACGCTATTGCTGGTTTTATACCCACAGTTCTGTAATTATTTTAGATATTTTTTATCTAAAATAATGTGTTGGTGTGATGACGTCACGAGTATACTTCTGTTCCAATGCACAATACGTGCTGCGTGCTCGCGTTCTCGTCAAGTCCGATCTTCCTGTGTTCTTACCGAGAACAGACTTGACGAGAACGCGAGTACGGACTCGCGTTCTCGTGAATTGAGAAACGGCCAGTGTACCGTAATGCTCCGAATATCCATTGAGTGGAGGAGCTTCGTTGGTAACCAAAGTCGTACTTACACATTTTAACAGATTTTTGATCACATTGTACCACATAAAATCAGTCAGTAAGCACAACTACCATAATTATATATAAGGCGCACCGGATTATAAGGCACACTATCAAATCTTTGAGAAAATATAAGGATTTTAATTGCACCTTATAGTCCGAAAAATACAGTAAATCATTTCAGAAGCAGTCGGATTAGTCTTTTTTGTATTTTTAATATAAGCAATTAAATCATATTATACATGTTTGTTTAATCTTTTTATGTAACAATTGTGATACCAGAAACATACAGGAATATTGTTTCAGGTTATTGTGCAGTGCATGATTCATACCACCCCAAGCTTACATTAAACATACAGTGTATTCCTTTGAACTCTATATTTGAAAAGAGGAACAATTGCGGTTAACATTTGTGTGTTTACTCACCTATCTGGAAGTTGTGACGTAAAGCTTTGTTTTTATTTGTGCCTCCTAGCAATGAACATGAGCTTGTTTTTAACCTCACCAGAGACACACTAACACTCTAAGTGAAATGTATATGCATTTAACTCTCCAGACAGTCTCAGAACTACATGCTTTGGAAGGTCTCTGGCTTCCTTGCATGTTACTCCCATTTGTATGTTATTCTCTTTGTTTGGGTCCCTCTGGTTTCCAGCGTTGTGCATTGTTCTCTTTCTGTGCTCACAGCGAAAAGTAAATTTCCTCCAGGACAGTAAATGCTATCGTTAGGTATCTTTTGTTGTTCGACAGAACTGTGTCACAACTGCAGATAAAAGAGCTGCTTTGACACGATATTTTTTTCATATTTGATTTTTATTGGTTACAGAAGTCCCAGAAACATTTTTCAATTGTTATTTTAAGCCATTTTTCTGCTTTGAAGTTAGATATTCTTGAGGCTTTTTTCATGTGTTTATTTGGGTCTGTTTTCTCTCTCTCTCCATCTCTGCCGATCTCTTCAGTATTAGTGCTGTTTCAGGATGTTCTTTGTGTGTCAGCGGGGAGAAATGCTTTTTGTCCGACAGGCTGAACAACAGAACTGCTTCTGCTGCACAAACACAGGATAGAGTAAATCCGAACTACCCGTCAGTCAGTCAGTAAATCAGTCAGCAAGCCTTTGAACTCGCTTGCTGGACAATCAGAGAAGTCAGCCAGGCAGTTCAGTGTGTCATTGGCCTGAGTGCTGACTTGCTAAGCTAGCCGCTTCAGATTTAACCTACTTATATCTCTTGGATGGGATTTCTTCCTGAATTCACTGCAGGGTTTCTATCTCCTCGAACTCTTCTTCTTCATTACTCTCCCCCCTGTCCTTCTCACTTCCACTGCCCTTCTTCATCTGGCCTTACTTACCTTGTGTGTTTTCAGTTTGTGCATGTCTGTAAGGGCTGGTGTTTAATTTGTGTTTGTTCTGCTCTTATCTCGCCCACAGCAGACCTGTTTTCCAGTCCAAAAGCCTCTGCCATGTCCTGATTGGCTTACAAAATAACTGCCCCATGCCTGCCCCTGTGATTGGCCCATTCAAATACTCCACAGAGGATAAAGCATTATTTGACTGCATTCTCCTGGAGACTTATCAGTGAGCTATCAGGGACTGTGGTGAATGGTTTAGTGTTGCAGTGTAAAGAAGCTTTGTTGGCTTTGGCGGCATGCGATTATGTTCAGGTGTAGCAGCTTGTGCTCCACCCAAATCCAGCCTGCCTACTGCCAACAATTATTCTGACCCCATTCTGTTTAGTATTGATCCTTTTCAGTCTTTTTTGTACAACTCTGTGGGAAAGGTCCACCTACCCTGATTCCCACATTCTAACTCATTGAGCTGTATAGTAAAACCTCAAAAGTCTTCAGAATTGCAGATCACTTATAATATGTTAGATGCCTGGCAAGCAGATCTGCAATGAAATATTAATTTCCTTCTTGGATTTTTCCCTCTTTGAGTCATAATATGGTTAGAGTTTATGCAGCCTGAGTGTCTGTGGTGAATCAGCCAGTCAGCATTCCTGAGGTCAAGTGTGCGGGGGGAAGTTTGGAGAGAAGCAGCCAGTTGAGACTTGTTGTTTAGGGATTTCTGGAGAACTACACTCTGGGGTCTAAGCTAAGCTCAGTGCTGACTAAAGCCAAAGTGATTTCTCCCTCCTGACTCATTCACAATGACGCATCCTGATATTCTAATTGTGAAGATGGTTTATGGGTCATAATAGGCCAACAACGTCTGAAGTCATCTTGGCACTTAATTGTGAGGCATAAAGCATATTGTTGTTTGATTTCGCTTGTCATTGTTACAAAATATGGCAAAAAAGCATACCTGCCATGTTTGGCAAAACGTTGGAAGCATCTCAGTGTTCCTAAAGTAGCATTTCTGATAGTGAATAAAAAAAAGTGCCACATTTTGTACCAAACTCTATATTGCATAGCACTGACAGGGAGATGATAAACAGAGCAGGGGTGTGTGGAGAGGTAAATGAGTGAACAAACACACTAAAAAGGAGGGGATGGTTCAGCTTTCCTGAGAACGGGGGGGGGAAACCCGACTCTGTTTCGGGCTTCTGGGTGAACTCATTTACAGGCGGGGAGACGTGGGGGGCGGGGGGGGGGGGGGGGGGAGGTAACAGAGAGGTGAGGTAGGTTTCTCAATGTTCTCTGCGAACAAAAAAAAAATCTCTCCTCTCCATCTCTCCATCTCTAGTCCCCTGTTTTCTTCTGCCTTATCTGCCAGCCAGTCACTCGGCATGTGACGCTGCTTTAAATGTCACCATTTGAATAGTAATAGAGATTAACGATGGGGAGAGAGATACAGAGCAGAAGGGCAAACCAGTAAGAGAGAGGTGAATATCATAAAGATAGTGTCTCTGGAAGGTTTTGACCCACTCTCTCAACTATATCAACAAACACACAGCTACAGCCATATAAAGAGAAAAGATGAAGAAAATTGCAAGAAAAGCCTGTAATGTGTGATGTATTTCGAGGTTAAGTGTCTTGTTGACTGTCAACAGAGTATTTAGGTAGTTTAATTAAGTTGCCATCATCAGGAACTTAAATTCCAATCGACCTAATGAAGACACTAAACAAAGATGGCGTGGGTTCTTGGAAATCGCAGCAGGTAATTTAAGAGTGTTTGGCATCTATATACTTTAGGATGACCTAGTCTCTTGAAAAACGATCAGCATATTAATCTGCAATGAAAGTCTACTAGTCCTAGTGCTGAAACTATTACATGATTAATCTGTAATTAAGGAGACACTCATTTGTTTCAGCCTCTCAGATGAGAGCGTGCTGCAGGGCTGCAAGTAACGATTACTGCTTTGATTAATCACCTAATCATTAAACCAATAAAGCGTTCACAAAAGGTGAAAAACGTCCAACCAAAAAAATATTTAAAGGCAAGACACTCATTTTGTTATCACATGGCAACATTGGATTCTGGAAAAAAGTTCAAAAATGTAATGAAAGACTTCATTAATTACTTATTTTAAAAGGCATATTTAAAAGCAAAGTTTTTGGAGCTCTGAAAGTTTTGTATTTCTTCTCTTTACATCTAATGGTTGTAATTAGGTGCAGCCCAATCAACATACTCCGTCATGCTCAAGCGTTCTGATCAAGTCAAACGGAATGTAAGCCTGCTCACCTTAAGGCGATATGTTTTAAATCTCTGGTGTAACAACCCTAGAGAAAGTGAATAGAGTGCCTCCCAGGTTCCCAAACCTTTTGGATAGTAACACTGTGAAGAAACTCAGGTAGGTTTCTCTACACCAGCTCTTCCTATTTTTATTTTAATCTGTGATAATGATACCGTGGAGCTGGTCATTAGCAAGCCACGCACAGTTTATTTCGCTTTGATGTGGCTTTTTTGTGTGCAGTTTTACTGGAAGGCAGAACATTATATTCAGTTAATATAGTGTCTTGCAATTTGAACTGCTGTTTCTCTTATTTCATGTTACCTCCACAAACCTCAAAATTAAGTACGATGTTTTTACGACGAAGGCCAAAACAAAGCAGCACATAATTGTGAAGCTGAAGCATTGTTGTTAGTGATCTGATACGCCTAAATAAAATCCAGTGTAACCTGGTGCCTTCAGAAGTCACCTAATCAGTGACTGTCCCATTAGCATAGATTCAATCCCCACTGTAAAGCATAGTGGTGCAAGCATCAAGCTTTGGTGATGCTTTTCTTTAACAGGGGTGTGAAAGCTAGTCTATAAAATACTTTGTTGTTATAATGTGACAAAAATATAAAAGATAAAGGAGTATGAATCATTTTCAACATATGATGCCATTATAATTATGATTTCATCAGCACATTGGGCAATTCTTCATAGCCAAATCTTTAAAAAAGACACTCCAGGTTTAATATTATTCCCTATCTCATAGGATCATGCCATTATAAGCACATTTCATCCCGATACGTTGACCAGTGAAATGTCAACACGCAGCAGTTTAATTCAGAGCTGTCCTTTTGCTGTCTGTGAAACCAAATCGTCAGCTTCCTGAAAAAAAAAAGTGAAATTTCAAAGCGACTTTTGTTTTGTTTGAATCTGAATTAAAAATGTGAGCTAACCCTCAAGAGAGGAGGCCTGTGAGAAAAGAAGATGGTCAGGGGTGGCAGGACAGAGAGACTCCTCGCAAGAAAAACACGTATCTGTTTTTACTGTTACTGTCAGTGGATATCCATGAATTAGCCGAACACACGCTCACACACATGCAAGTCACAGATTCAATTACAGCATTGTGAGATGAAGGAGAAATTCTTCAGCCTTCAGCTCTTCCAATTAAACCACCGCACCGAGCATGCAAGGGTGTCACTGTGTGCGCATGCCAGTGTGTTGCCATGTATTTTAAGTGTGTGATTGTGCGAGCCAGTGTGTATGCTTCAACAGCTGAGGTGTATGTATATGGGTCTTGGCTTTGATGACTCCGTGCTGCCCTGCACTGAGGCGTGACGACTGAGAGCTTGTGTGTGTGTGTGTGTGTGTGTGTGTGTGTGTGTGCCTTCCTGATGTCACCTTGTATCATTTCAGGCTAATTTCACCTATTCTCAGACAGCCAGAGAGAGAAAATAAGAGGCAGAGACAGTGAACAAAAAGTAGAGACGACACATAGAGTAAATGATAAGGTACAACTTTATTTGTGTCCTTGAGACGGTCAGCATCAAGGCTATTTAGTATATCATGCTCACATATAAAAAACAAAGTGGAGCAGTGCCGAAATGGTGATATTATTATTTTTATCGTTGTTGAGTACATAAGGAATGCTTCTACCTCCCCCCCCCCCTCAACCCTCTCCCCACCTTAAAAATCTTACTTAAAAGTTGGTATGTGATTATAATTTAATTTCAGCTCACAAAAGTAAAAATTGCAATAATATGAAATGGAAGATTACTACATTGCAACTGGATTTAATTTAAGTAAACATCATTGTTATTGGTCTTTAAAATAATTCAGTTGTTTATCCCTTTTTGTATAATATGCACATTGAAACGTCTTTTTATTTTGTCCTGTGTCAATACCACGATTTCTCTCTTCATTCTCCATACCCTTTCCCTTTGCTTCACCTTCACTCATTCATGTTGTCTTATCTTCTCTCCGCTGATAATATCTGTGCCAGCAGACTGAAACAGAGCTCTTCTGATAAATACTAGACAGACCGAGTGGTGAGAAGGAGGCAGAGGGTTTGTACTTTATGTAGATTATAGACAGATTTTGCTCAGAGGGTGAGATAGTGTGTCTTCTCCTGAGTCCTTCAGATTCCTGAGCAGATTTGGCCTTTTTCATCTTGGCTCACAATCAGAGCTAAAACGTGAAGATGTTTTCAACCAGCTGACCTCTAACAATGTTACAGTCCTCTGAGCTTCTGAAAGATTTGCGGTGTGAAAAGATACAAAACAAGCTGTACTGGTAGGAAAAAAAGTATCTTTTTATTAGAAGACACTCGGGTCAGGAATGTTGTTCTGACATAATGATGTAGTGAACTCGAGTATCTTTTATTCCTCAGTGTACTTGCATTTTTTTGCATACCAATAATCTCCATGAACTCTTACCTATACTACAGATCCCCGAACAGAATTTGGTGATTTGACTGACTGATTTAAATTAGTTCTAAGAAATCCAAATTAGTTTTCAAGATTTCCCACTGTTAATGGTCATTAATTATTATTAAGGACATATGTGACATCACACATTTTGCCCAAGTAAGCAGTTGATGGTTCAAGCTTGGTTTAACTTGCCATTAGCGTGGTTTCTATAGCTAGCCTTAAGACAATCACAGTCTCATTTTCTTGAGATTGTCGATATTTACCTTTAAACCTGTGATTTGCAAAAGATTGTCAACCTTCCCAAATCAAGCCTGTTCCTCAGGTGAAAGCTCAGAGGGATAGAACAGAGCAATTTTGTCGTACCTTCACTTTATCAGCTTTATGGCTTGCTCTATCACCATATCAAGGCTGAATGTCTCAGCATGTCAATAAAATATAGCTTCTTATCAAAAAGCTTCTTACATCTCTGTGCTTCATTTGAATTCATTTTAAACACCTTGTCGGTATTAAAAATAGCCAACTTTGAGCCTTCTTTACACAGCAACAGTATTCACACTCCTTACATATCTTGTATACACTGATCAGAAAAAAGAGGATTTAAAAAATTCTCTGTTGCCTTGCTGTTCAGAGCGGTTGAAGCTCAGATCAGATTATTTCTCTGTGCATCTCTTGTCTGCGCTGACATAACTATTTAAATCATATGTTGCTTTTTTATATGGATAGTATATCAACTGCACTTTTCTAAGGGACAAGCTTGCAGTGTAGATTTATGTGACAACTTTGCAATCATACACCTGGTGAGAAGTGAAAACAATAGATTTCTGAGGGGAATTATTTGGTTTAACTTACCAAAAATATAAGTAGCATAAATATGGGTACGTGCATTTAAACGAGGTCCAAGTACTCAGTGTTCATGGCACAGCAAGTTTATATACCTTTCCTAGTGTTAATTCAAAGTAGGGTTGTTATGATACAAAATGTAAAACTTGATACTGATACTAAGGAAAAAAAAAACAACAACTCTATTTTAAAAACTGCAGCAATAATGGCAAAACCTTAACTTCCTTAATTATGACAAAATCAATGAGGTGGGGACAATACAGCCCTTGTTTAGGGAAATCTATTATTTTAGTCTCACTTCCCTGTTTGGCAAAACACTAGACAAGATAAATGTTAATATCCTTTATGAAGGTGTGTACCTTTGATTCAGTTGTGCAATTACTTTATTAGAATTGCTGATCTTTAATGTGTCGTAACGTGCTTCATTTTGCTGGTGAATTTACTGTTGATACAAACAAGTTTTACTACCCAGGGATAAATAAAAGATCCTTCTATACTTAAATAAATTAGGTTTCAAACTAAACATGGATCTGGTGAAGACAAACATATTTTTCACAGTATAAACAAGGATCTGGACAAATGTATTCAGCAACCTATTACAATTTCTTCCTTTCTGGTAATTTTGCATAGTCATCAACCACAGCAACTCTAGTTTCTTATATTTTTCTGTTCTAATTGTCAGCTTGAGTCTTGGTCCACCATTACCTGTGTTGTTATTCGGTCATTTAGACTCCAATCCATTCCTAACCAAAGAGAGAATTAAGTTTGTTTCATGGGTTTACTATTTATTAGCAAACTGAGCCTTCAGGTGAGTAACATTTTCCTGCATTTATTTGTAACACAGTACAACAGAGCGCTGCGTGCTTCAGAACTTTGTACTTGAGAAGCGTCTCAACAGGGGAGCTAGGGCGTCATTGTATGTGAAGTTAAACCAACACCGCTAGCCTATGTCGTCCAGAAGGTTTAATATTTCATTGTAGCATACAGGAGTACGACTGACCATTTTACATTACTCTCAAACGTTGGTGTTGTAGTATAAACTGAGTTTGGCTTTATATTAGTTTTTCCTGTCTGTCCGCCTCATAGGGAAAGTTCCAACAAATTGCGCTTTCTTGTTTGCTGTGTCAGCTAAAGAGGGTTGCAAATGTTTTCTTCTGGCTGTACTTGGCATGTTAGCAGGGTTTAAAACCTCCAGCAGCAGATGTGTCATATTCAGGGACGTTGTTGCTGGATCAAACTGCGGACATGAGTTTGGAGACGACATAGTAGGTAAGAGGAGTTAATTAAATGAAATAAATAAACTTACAAAGCCACACAAGAAAGGCAGGGAACAGAACAAAACCATGGAGCAGAGAAAACACATTGAAGTGGTACAGTGGAGGGGCTAGCAAATGAGAGAGGAAAAACCAGGTGAGAAGTGAGGAAGGAATACATGGAGAACAGGTGTGATTAATCAGGTGAGTATGGGCAACAGCTGAGACCAATGAAGGATGAGGGAAATGCAGGAGAGGGACAATAATAGCAGAGGCAGACAGGGAGGAATACCGGGAAGAGATTTACCAGAATATAATACCAAATGATCATAGAATGAACTAAGAACAGAATCCATTAACTAAATAAACACTTAAAGATAATGGACTAAAGAAAGCACAATTCAGCAAACTTAACGAACCAGTATAATATATAAATATAGACAGGCTCGAGTATAAATATATACTCAAAAGAAAACCAAAACACAAGCAACTATAGATTGTGACAAGATCATTATTATGGTCCGGTGAAGCTGCAGGGACCGGAGGGGTCGAGCCTCTTTTGTTGCAGCACTGCCGCCGAAAGAAGTGCGGCTTTTTGGGCAAATGTGACTGGGTAAGTTATTATTGATTATGAAGCAAGTGAATATATTTGAGTAATTATTTTATTAGTATAAGTTTTATCGAGAGATCCATATTTTAACAACTATAGTTTCAGTGAGAAATGTTATATACACATTTATGACTTCTGACGTTAAAATATGTTATCTTTCTTCCACTTAGCTTTTCATTAATATCACAGAATACAACTTTATACGAGCAGCCATCTTCTGTCTCTCTTAGCCTTTCTCTCATTTATCCATCTTTCTGTCTCTTATTTTGTCTCTATCGTGTAAATTTATACATGGTTATATTATGAAGGCTGCCTGCTTTTCTTCCTTCCTACTTTTTAATTGAATGAAAATATCTTTGAAATCTAGACATTTTTGAGCATAACTTTATTCAGTTTTAATTTTATTACATTTGGGATATGTTTCTGATCCATTCATGGGGTTTATCAAACAACAAAAATGTTTTTTTCCAAGAATAAAATCTGTTTTCAGGTCTGCCTGTTGGAAACTGTTGTTTCCAACAGACAGACTTTTGGTGATTTGCGACAATCAAATCATATAATATTTTTGTAGAGCATCTAAAAAATTACCATAGGGCCATTTACTGGTTGATAACGTGCTGCACTGAGTGTTAATGCTTATAATAATCGAGTTTAAACAACGTGACCGACATTTTAAACTCCATAGTTGGGCGCAGTTATTGGCTATTTCTTG
Source organism: Fundulus heteroclitus (assembly GCF_011125445.2). NCBI lineage: Eukaryota > Metazoa > Chordata > Actinopteri > Cyprinodontiformes > Fundulidae > Fundulus > Fundulus heteroclitus. The sequence continues at coordinate 5,839,954 of NC_046375.1, forward strand.
TGACAAATTCCTATAATTCCCACAGCAGGAACCCACCACACACCTGTCAGTCCGTGGTGCAGAGAGTCTGCAGGAGCTTGCGAGTCGCAGCTGCCTTGGAGACTTCTTCCCGCCAAGCAGTTCATAGCGACGTCACGTACGCGTCACATACTCGGAAAATAGAGCTCTGAACGTACCTATCCGAGGACTCATGTCCACCTTATTATGTGGGAGCCTAGAGACAAAAATAGCTCAGGATGTGATCTGGCACTATTTAGAAAGGCTAATAATTTATTTAATGAGATTAACCATGAACACGCACAGGCGTATAATAATTTACTACATGCCATGACCTTATTGGGGGGAGGGGGCACCTCCCTTGTTGAATGATAGGGGAAACACTGGCTTGGATCCCAAGGAGTTTTTCCAACGGAGAATTTGACACCTCTGTTCATACACACCAGTTGTTAGATCTGATTTAATGTTGCCTCTCCTGCAGATCAGTGAGAACACAATAGGGGGAGCAAAAGCCAATCAAACTAGCCATTGTCGCACTGTCTGGTCCTTGCCAACTAATAATCTTGATCTACACTAACAATTGGGAGATGAACCTCTTACCTCCAAGGACTCACCCCAAGTTCTCTTGGGCACGCACAGATCCGTGTTTTTGTAGAGTTTTAGTGAAAGCGCTTTTGTCTGATTCACCTCATGTAGGTGGAGGTCAATGCAAATCAACACAAAATGATTCTGAGTGACGGTGGCAGATGTTGTCTGATGCCATTCAGCAGTCTTTAGAGAAGATTGCAGCCATTCTGTGTCACTGTGTGTGTGTGTGTGTGTGTGTGTGTGTGAGTGTGTGAGTGTGTCTTCCTGTCTCTGCCCTTGAGCCTTTATCAAGTCCTTCTAATTATTTTATTATGCAAATGAGTCGCCATTATTTCATTAGTGAGGCGACCAATCAGAGAAGCTGATTAGGAAGTGATTAACATGCAGTCCGTGTGTTTCTCTCTCATTCTTTCTCTTGCTCTGTACACGTGTTTGTGTGTGAGCGTGAGTGTGCATGTGTGTCCTTGAAATGTAGGAGAAGGTGGCAATAATGACCCATCTGGACAAGTACTCATGCATATACATGCACTTTCAAAGCTGTTGTAAAGATTAGTTATACCATATTTGTCCATTAGTACATTTTAAAAAATGCAAATCAATGAAAAAAGTGCCCCATGTAGCCAGCGCCGCCAACTCTTCTAACAATGTATTAGGCGATTTTCATTAGGACAAATATATGATTTTCAATTATATTTGAACCTGGTTGAAACAGATGTTTACCTCCACCGTGAGACTCATAGACTTTTTTTCTCTCTGTCTGTCTGACAAAATATTTCCCGTTTTACAACAGGCAGGATTACCAAAAAATGTATTATTGCCAAATACCAGAATAATAATGATTTAAGATTTTTTTTCTGTTATTTAAATTCAGACGTATTCAAATTGTATCTAGTATTTGATATACCTGCATTTTAAACTGTATCTTTGTTGCTCATTTTAGGTGTCCTTCCAAAACCTTCTCAGAATAGTTTACTGAAATTTTAGGCCATTGTTCATGACAAAACTAGTGAAACTGAATCAGTTCTGACGGCTGACTTGAGTTCCTTTTTTAAAGCTCTGCCAACGAATTTCAAGGGACTGAGATGAGGGCTTTGTAATGACCACTCCAAGTTATTGACTGTGCTGTCCTTAATCAACTTTGTAACTAATTTAATAGTTTGATTAGGGTCTTTGTCCACTGGAAGACCCATCACAACCCAACCTTTCACTTGTTGGGTGATGTCTTGAGAGGTTGCTTTTATAGTTTACATATTGTTATTTCATATTGTAACATCTCCGTACACATTTGGATTGTTGTTCTCAGGCTTGCAAGCTTCCCCCATCCGCTTTCCTCTAAATTTATTTATAATAATTCTTTATTAGACCACAAGACATGTCTCAACCAGCTTCAGGCAGTATCTTCAAAAGGTGTTTTGCTTTTGTTCTGGAAATGATTCTTCCATTTCACACCAAAACATGTTCATCTTTGAGATACAATTGCTTTCTCTGTCTTTAATGACATTATAGCTGGACATTTCCATGCTGAAAAAGTAACTAGAAATATCCTCTCATTATTCAGGCATTTAGAAAGTAGATTTGAGATCATCCTATTTGACGAACAAAGTTTAATCTTATCTTATCTAGTCTGATCAGACACTGAGAAATAAGGTTATCAACAATATCAGTTTAAAATTGCTCCCACTAAATAAAAATATATATATTTGTAAAAAAAAAAAAATTGTTAAATTTGAACAGATTATGGCTTTTTGTTCGGTTATATTTTTGCTATGGCAAAACACAAGTTCAAGGTCTGCTTGACTCGTTATTGGCAGCATGGATTTGCTATCAGATGCATGTATCAGTGAATCTGTGTTGGCTTTTGTTGGCTAGACTTTTAGTAATGCAAGAAGTGTTAACTGAGACCGTGGGCGAGCTAACTTGAGGTTTGTAACTGTGCACAGGCATTTTCACACTATCACGCGTATTTCTGTGTGTTACACACACACACACACACACACACACACACACACACACGCACACTGGTTTTAGTATGTTAGCTGCTGAAAGTGAATGTCATTCTGAGGTGTCCAAACAAGACTTGAGGAATGCTCAATGTTTGAACAAATTTCTTTAAACCAGTAAAGGAAATTTTTAACAGAGGAATGTTTTTATTCTCTGCTGAGCCAAAGTGAAACACCTCTGACAAAGTCTTTGTGTCTATGTGTCCTCAGTTAAAAGCCCATAGCACAAATGTAAAGCATGCTGTGTTTGAATCCAGCCTTAAAGCTGCAGTAAAAATTTTTTTTTTTTACATAATTGTTAGAACTGTCACTACGTTCTGATGGTAAAATATAGGACAGATAATGTATGAAAAAAATCTAGCTCCTCTGGCTCCTCCCAGTGGTCCTTCTTCCATTTGCAGACATACACCGCTCCCGGTCAAAGACAACCAATCAGGGCCAGGAAGAATGTCTTAGCAGTGTCAATCACAGTCATGTATGCACTGCTTACACACTACCCTCACACACCACTACCATCATTCAAGCTGTGCGGGGAAATGGCGGAGAAACAACCTGCTTTATCACGAAAAATGCCAATTTCTCGAGTGATACCTGGTCAGAAAACCAATACAGGTAAACAGAGGAAGATCAATGATGGAAAGCAAGTTAAGCAAAAAGGATTAGACCAAGCCCAAAATAAAACAAGGTAAACGTCGGAGCTGCACGGCAGGCTCTGCTGTGGGGGAGGAGCTGTGGAGGGAGGGCTGTAGCGCATCAGAGAACAAGGCGGAGGGACCTGTCCATTGTTTTTCTCAGGACTCCCTACTTCAGCTTTAATGTAACTTATGTACCACTACCACTTTCAAAGGCAGAATTTATAGTACAAGTCTCCAAACTATTACACTTACTTTGTGATATGTAGGTAATGTCACAAAGATGTATGAAGACCTAACATGCTATAATATACAAACCAAGGCTAAGTGTCCCTAACATGTAAGAACACCTTGTGCCCACTGTTTTGTCTGGTGATACTTTGTTGCCTTTTGATACCGTGGACTAGTTTGTCATGCAGCTGTCCTGGGAAGCCTGTTTGTTTATAGCACTATGAACCTTTTGAAACACCAGGAGATTTAGAATAGAAATCTGGTGAAATTTACCCAGAAACTGAAAACAGGTCTACCTTCTTCTTCTTTTTCTTCTTATTCTTCCAATAAATGCGTCTGGGATTGTACTTGCAAACAATCCAGTATTTCACACTTTGCTCTCTCGAACCAGGCAGAGAGAACTATATGGCAGCACGATGTAAACTGACATTCACTGTAGGGGCTCCAGGGTTCATGCCGTTTCACACAAACATACACATGGACACAAACACTAACATTTTGTCATTGAAAGTAGACAATGTCATTTGTTTTTCATGATCAAATAGCTGTAAATTGGTTTACAAGATAAAACATTTGTTATAGAGTAGCCAAACTCATCATGTTGGAATGCTGTACTTCATTCGAGCAGCATTTCCTTTGTTCTGTCTTTCGGTAACTTGCTGTGACAAAGACTTAATTGAACTGATTGTGACTGAACTGAATTCCACAAAGAGAGGCTGAATTAAAGGATGTCGCTGAGAGGAATGTGATCCAGTGTCCCTCTGAGGCTGTGAGTCACAGCCAGCTCTGCAGCCGGCAGCCGAAGACAGTCGCTTAGTTTGATGTTAACTTGTTTCTCCTCTGGCGGCGTCTGTCACTTCTTGCTATGCCTCTGTAGCAGGAGCTTGGATCAGCAGGGTATCTGAGGGCCCGTCGTTCTGCTCTCCATCACAGCCGCCACAATTTGCTTTAGGACACAGGTAGCAAAGCTCTAACCCCAAAATGAATACCAGGAAATGTATGTTGCTGACAGTGCTGGTTGCTGATAATGCTTAAAGGTGGCCCCTTCCTATGTTCCTGTCTTCAGTAGTTTTTCATTCATCTATACATACACATTGTAGTTCTTATTTTAGCTTCATAACTTTTGGAATCAAGAAGTGAAAGTCCCTGGAAGAAATTAGGTTTTACACAACGAAAATTAAATAAATGTGTTCTTAAGTGTTCAGGTTTGATGTTGGTCTCAAAGATTCAGTGTGGAGTTTTTCAAAATTTAATAAAGCATCAAGTAGCCAGATGTTGAACAAAACTACATTTTCTCCAACTTCCTGCCTCATATTTCTGACTTTTAAGATCGCTGTCAAGTCAGCCTCAGATGTAGGCTTGTCCCAGGCTTGCACTTTGAGGCAGTTAAAGTGCCAGTTTTTTTCAATTAATTTATTTTATCCTGAGGCAACCAAAAAAAAAAGAAAGCCCAACAGAGTAGTTTTTTGTTCTTGTCCCTCCCCCGCCCCAAAAAAAGCATGAACTATAAGTTTGAAGGGCTACAAATAGGGTTTTGTGTTCAGCTGTATTTATTTTAAACTGAAATTGTATGTCAAAGTTTATATTATGGATAATTAAATGCATCTATCATAGTTGTTTCCGATTTCCGGTCTAAAATTTTTGTAAAGCTAAATATTGATTTTAGTCAGTTGTGATTTCAAAATACTTCACTTAAAAGCATTCTTTTTTTTCCGAGCCTTCCTGTCTAGGTGGTCATTAATTATTTACCTTAGAAGGAGAGGCAATGTCTGCCGGTGTGCATACAAGGGATCAGTCATTGTGAAATGGTTTGCATTACTTATTATAAATAGCAGTCTATCTGTATGTATGATAGTCTCTCTCTGTGTATTATAGAGTGGAGACCATTACCGTAACTCTTGATATTTCCAACAGCTTGCCAGTATTCCCAAATCCAGCATATTTTCTAACAGACAGAAATCAAAAGCTCCAAAAGGTAAAACTAAACAACTTTAGGGCCAAACACACTGGATGCGTCGGAGTGTTCATCCTCCGATCCGATTTCTTCTAAACACACAGGCTCCGACTAGAGGTTGCCTCTACGGATCCCCGGACTCGTAATATCGATCTGCCGTGTTTTGGCCTTTACTGTAATACTCTCAGCCTTCCAGGTTAAATCACCACTTCACCGGTTCGACCACATCTTCTCAATCCAAATACTAATTAACATCTCGTCATACTGAAAATAGCTAACCTTAAGTCTACTTTTTGCAGTAACAACTTCCACACAGAAGATTTGTTACTTCAACCTGGTTTTCTGTAGGTTTGGGGTGTTTGGAATAAAAGATTTCTGAGAGTCTTGACAAGTTTGTCAATGGTCAGGGCTGGTTAACCTAAATAAAAACTTTTATCAGTCAATGCATCTGTAATAAATACCATACCACTTCTAATTTCTACAACAGATCAATTAGTTGAAACAAATTAACTCACTGTTAAAGCTCATTTATACCTCCATTTTGGAAGGGGGGACTTAAAGAGGGTGTGAGAAAAGTATACTTGCACACTCACATTGCATCTTTATCATGCGAAAAAATTAAGCCTGTCTAAAGTCCAGCCACAACAACACTGTTTTAAATCATGAAGTTATGAACTTTCCTGAATTTACAAATTATCTAAAGATTTTCCAGCCAACTTTCATATCTCTACCCATGTTGTCTTTAGCTCATGAAGGACACAAAGGGCACCTCTCTTTCACTAACTGGCAGAGGCTTGAATCAGATGGTATTGTGGCTTTTCTTATCCGTGTATCTTCCAGGCATTTTATTAACACAAGCTGTGCATCACTGCTAGGTCAATGATTCAGATAGTGACCAGCATGCTGTTCCTATCCGCGATATTGCCAGTATGAGCCACATATCACTGCAGGTCGATCGGTTTGGCTAGCTGTCAGGGACAAGTGACGTCTCTCTGTATTAGAGCCAACTTCCTGTTAAGGCGGAGCCAGGGGCGGCCAGCTCACACATGGTTACCCCGAGGCTGAGGTGATGGGCTCAGATGATCAGCTGAAGGCTCTGTAGCTTGAGTCAGAGGTGATCCTAACTGGCCTTGAGTGATGACTGATGGAGCTCGGACTCCCGGTGGTTTTTTAATGAGCTTAGGCAAGCACACAGTTGTAGAAAGAAGGCAAACGGGAAAGAATCAGAGGGAGAAAGTAAATACTGTTTTAAAGTTAACTTTTGTTGTTTCTGCAAGCCATATTTCTGTTCATATTAAATCAACTGTGTTATGTTTTGTTGTTGTCTGCAGGAAGCTGTACGTTTGATGAAGGCTTCTCTCAGTGTGATTACCAACAAGACCATTATGATGACTTCGACTGGACACACATCAACACCCAAGAAGTGCCATATGTCTCACCAGACCTTCCGCAAGGTAATGTTCTTTTATTTTCCTTTCCTGTTTGCCTCTTTACCAGTTTACATCTTCTACAGTTCTTCAAATGGGTAAAACGGCCTGGTGCATTTAAATGCCTTGCAAAAGTTATCATACCCTTTAAACCTTTCCACAGAAAGTCATGAAAAACTAAAACTCCCAGGTATTTTTGGGGATTTTATGTGATTCCCACACCTTCGCCGTAGATCTTTGAGACTCCTCCAGAGTCACCATCGTCCTCTTGGCTGCTTTACTGATTAACAAATCCATTTGCCTTTTTTCACAGTGATTGTTTATATATTGCCTTTAGTTTGCTTAGTTCAGCATCTTTTTGTTTGAAAAATACAATTGTCTAATGGTGAAAAAACTGAAAGGGTGCTTTCTCTATATTTACTGCCTTGGGAAACAGTTAAATAAATGATGCTGTGTATGAATACCAACACATAGACACATCTATGTATCATTATGCTATTAAAGAATAGCCTGAAACTAACAACTAACTAGCTAACTAGCCAGTTTAACTTTTGATATAACCATAAATTCCTATTTTATGCATCTATACCATTCCTCCTAGTACAAAGTTTCATTCTTGCAAAAAATCTAAATATAAGACATTTTAGTATAGAACCTTAATTTGTCCATCAGTAACAACAGGCAAAAGTAAGCACATGGTGGCACAGAAGAGATAAGCAATTATTAAAAAATACATGAAATGTATGTATCAAAAGGTGTATATATTTCCATTGATGATATTAACACTTAGACTAAGTGATAAATAGGAAAGGGACATTTAAAATATAGATATTTTCTAAACAAGGGCATAATTGTGCTGTACTTGTTTGTTTTTCCATAATAGAGGGAATATTGTCATAATTTTTTCCTCATAACTAGAAAGAACCCTCTGCCATCAAAAAAGTTTTGCTGCAATAGAAAATGGTATTAAAATTTTTTCTTAGGGTTGAGTTTGAAATCTTACTATCATAGCAACCCTAATACAAAAGAATTTGTTTTGTTGGATAAAAAGACAAGATATAAAACTGTATCCTGAAACGTGTAATGGGAAACATGGGCTGTTAATACTTTTAACACTGCAAATTTTTTTTAAATATTTTTACACAATGCACTTAAGTGTTGAAGTAAGAACTTTAATACTTTGACTCTTGCCCAAAAGCACATGCTCTTAATGTAGTGTTTCAATTTTTCTGAGCTTTTGGTGCTATTTTTTTACTCAGGAAAAATCTTCGTGCTACTAATAGTAAAAGGGAAATTAAGAGTACATGCTCTCAGGGGAAAGTATACTTTCATTTTCATTGTGTGTCTGTTGTCAGTCATTTTGCAAACCCTTTGGCTGTGTTTTATGACTCCACTGCAAGTTCGTTCTTGTGCTGTACCGTGGTAGTAACAAGTTTAACTACTTCAGCTACTCCAACAAAATGCCTCCCGCATGTTGACGTTTCATGAATCTGCAAATCAGTTGCTTATGCATGCCGTGGCTCAAGGAGATGCAGATGTTTTACTTTAAACAGTTTTTTTTTTTATCAGACCTTAACATTGCTTCCCAAACTTCATATAACTCCTGTTCTTTACCCTCTCCTCTCTCGTCCTTTCTCCTCCTTTTTTCCTTCTCCCTTTTGCCCCTCTTCAATCAGTATTTTTTTTCCCTCAGCAATGATGATGAAGGGGAAATTAAATCTTTCTGCCTCAGGGCCGAGTGTCTAATTAACAGAATATGAGGTCATTAATCAACAGCGGCCAACAGGCAAGGTTGCCTACTTTACAGTGTTAAACGAAAAATGCTGTAGCATTAACTAGCTGTGCAATGTTCAAATAATAACTTGTTTCACCAAATTAAAATCTCAGAGGAAGAAGTTGAGATGTTTGATTAATGATTTTAAACAGCAAAAAATGACTTTCAATATTTTCTGTTGCAGCTTGTGTCTTTTTCTTTTCTTTTCCTCTTCGTCTAGCTTTGTTTTCTCTTTTTTTTTAACCTTTCCCCGACATCCTCTTTTTGTTAGAGAAGATTATAACATTGTAACCATGACAATGTAACAATGTTGTTTATCGCTGACACTCGCTGTCATGGCAACTCACCTTTGGTGACATTTAAAGAAAAGTTCATTTCACCATCTTCTCCTCTCAGCTTTCACATATTTCAAATATGGGCTGTTCTCTTGTACATTTGGCAAAACACAGGTGTGCATTGGTGGACAGCCTTGTATTATGTGTTATAAATACCAAGTGGTGTCAGTCTGCAGCGTGGGCAGAGTTGCCACCTCGACGAGGTTAAACACCTTTCCTGGGGGAGCAGATCTGTAATGCCTAGAATTAACATAGCATTAACTTCTCCAGAACCTTGTGGGATGAGTAGGGCAGAGGGATTGCAGAGCAGGTTAATGGTTTGGAGATGTTGGTTGCTGAAGGGAGGGTTCAGTGCCTTGCCTAAAGGTACGGGAGCATGAACTGACATTTGATGTGCTAATAATGCCAGCAGGGTGTGGGACAGTGGTGCAGTGAATGGGAAACAAGGCTTCTTGAGGGGATTAGAGACGTAGCATTTAAGTTGGATTTTTAAGAGAGGAAAGTCTTCAGTTATGAGTATAAATGCCTTGCCTATGGGCTCTGTGGTTATGTTTATGTTGGAGCTTAAGGTTGAATTCCCCTCAGAAGCATGGCAAAATGGAAAAAGGCTGCTTTGAAATATTCTGTAAAACAACAGGATAGCAAATGTAATTATTTCTACAACAACATGGTGAATGTTTGGCATCCCGGAGATGATCGGTGATGACAGTAGAAAATGAACAATCAATAAAGGCTGTTTTATCAAGTGAATATTATTGTCAATAATAGCAAAACTTTTTGCCTTATGCCAGTTTGGTTTGTCCCATTTACTAATCACCCTTTGAACCAAATGCAATGTTAAGTGTCCATGGATGGTTTTGTAAATTTTTTAAGAGCTAAAACTCATCTATGTAATCTCACTGGGGGTTGATGTTGGCAGTTCACCATGGCGAGAGCTGGGAAGCTATGTTGGCAAAGAACTCTGCGCCATTTGAACATTCACAGGCTGGAGCTCTGAGGCTCAACAGACTAAAGCAGATACTCTCGACTCAATGTTGTCAGCCAGTAACACTCCAAACCTATTTGGCATGCCTTTCTCTTCATTTCTCCTTTTTTTCCCCTCTTGCTTTCAATAACAATTTCACAAATGAGGGAGGAGAAAAGAAGTAGACAAAGATGAAAACTGCAGCAGTGTCACTGGATGTTTTAATAATAAATATCGAGAAATGCACAAAAACATCTCTAGGAATACCATTAAAGCCACTTTATTTGACCGGCTCTCTGCTGTACTGTGGCTATAATCTTCACAGAGGTGGAATCACTTGAAGTGCAGACTGTTAAGTCAAAATAGCCATTTTTCATCATTCTAAGAGCATTGTATGTTGGCCATATCAGCAAGAAATGGAGTTTGTGTCAGCGAGAAGACTGAATTGTATACTTTCCCGATATTGTTTGGTATTTTTTGCCATGACATAAACAAGTGTTCAATAAATCCACAGATTAATTAGAACAACTTAAAGACATTTTAGAAGGTAGTATTTTCTGGACCATGACTCAAAGGAATGTTGGCTTGCATATTTTGGTTGCATCTCTGTACCAACTTCCCTAATTCAAGTGTAAAAGTTCAAATAAAAAAAATCTCCATAAGATCTGGCTACTGATTATTTGTTAATTTTAATAATGAGGGAATCATCTAAAACCTGGACAATAGTCATCCCCAGGAGTCAGGGTTTGAAAACATTAGAACCTTATGCCAAAAAAAATAAATAATTGAAAGACTATCTTGCACTTTCTCTGTGGTTATTTTTTTGGATAACCAAAAAAAAGAGGGGCCTGTAAAGTGGTACCATTTATTTATTTATTTGACTGTCCTGTTTAGGCATTGTTTGCTTTCCCAACATGTATTTTTGTTATTGTTATTGCTGTTCCCTGTTTTACCTTTGCTACTTCTGATCTCTCTTCTCACCTTTTACCTGGTTTAGTTGTTTCGTCTGTTATCTTTTACTGTCTTACTTATGACCTTTCTGGCTAGCCTTTAAGTTTTCTCTTTTTACATTGTACTTTTGGATTTCCTGCTTACCTCTCTATCACCCGTGAAATGTCTGCACTTGTATTCTATATCAATCGCAGTTGAAAAGAAGATATTGTTGAAAAAATACATTTGTGTAAACCTATTTAAACCAGAATTTGTACATACCATTAATTCTCAAATGCACACAAATGCACATCTGCTTTTCTGCAGCCCATAGAGGAATCATTTATGTATTTAAGGAGAAGGCCACCCATATTTATGGATTATATAGCCGGAGCAAATTGCTTTGGATTGGAAAAGACCAGTTATTTGGGTCTTTTTAGGTGAAAGAATACCCTCTGCTAAAAGCTTGTGATAATTTTAATGCAGGGAAAGAAAAAGGGGAAAAAGTGCTGTTGGCAAAAAATGTTTTTCCGTATCTCTTTGATCCCTTCTGGACCTGCTGTGTTTGTGACTGCAGAGAGGACAATTACTTTAGTTTTCTGATTCAGAAATGTGTGAAAACTGCTCCCATCTGCTGAACTTGAGATGCGCGTTTGCAATAGCACATATTTAATGCATTATGGGCCATAAAAGAAAATGACACATGCAACACAGTTGGAAAAAAACGGAGGAGATTGCTGTATATGTATTCATGTGGTTATGATTGCAATAAAAAGCAAAACATTTTGGTCTTGCTGGATTTTAAATGTAAACAGTAATCATGTGGCCTTACGTCCTAAAAAGACATTTGAAGGAACATAAAATTGAAGGATTTCCAAATCTGTTCCAGTTTTCAGGCAAGTAACCAATTGCTTAGAACCATATTGAAATTGTGCTATTAGAGCATTATAACCTAACTAAATGGATATTATTCTCCATTTAAAATGATCGGCATGTTGACAAATAATTTATAAAATAAACACAATTGCATCGACAAAACATTTGTATTGTTTTTCCTAAAAATATATCCATGCCACTGTCACGTTGCTGTTGTTTTTGTGTGACACATTTAGGGCTTAAGGCTGTCAGAGCATTTTTTTTTAGGCTCATGGCTATATTGTGTCATCAAGGATCCACTTTCGACTTTGGCATTTCAAAGACATCAGCCATTTTAGAAACTGGCAGACTTAAGGTGTCAGATGTTCCTGGCATCGTGAAGTCAGCGTGGATGGCACAGATCTTGTTTGAATGCCTCTAGTTTCATGAACTGTCACTTAGACACATTTTCCTTTGCTATTTTTGTCTCAGGTTAGTTGTTGTCACTGTTGTGATTCTGTAGGTTATCGTAAGGTCTTTCACTGGAAATGGTTTTATTGTTACCGCCACTCAATAATTTTAACAGCCTGTTAATCAGTTTGCTGCAGATAATTTTCATATAGTGTAATGACTTGCTAAAGTGCCAACGGTTATATTTTGCAGAGTTGTGTGTACTCTGACATATCTGGGTCTCTAACTGATAGAAGTATTTTTAGCTGGCAGCCATCTTAATGACACCTTTCTCATGTCACCATTTTAGTATCAGTGATAAAAACTAAGCAATGAGAATGACACAGATCAGGTAGTCTACTTGTTTTTGTTTTTGGGAACCTTGGTGACAACCAGTAAGTGACTTTATTTTATGAAGGAAAAGGGAAACATCTTTCAGCTTTAATTAGTTTAATAGCAGGCATGAAAGGTAGTTCTGGCAACAACAAAAGAGAGGTGAGATCAGGTGGAGGGAGCCACCTAAATAACTATGGTGGCAATGTGCTGCTTTGTTTTGCAAGGGATGTTTTTATGTTGTCTTACACTAGATTAGCTAAACAGTAACTGGTTATCACTATTGCGCTTAAAATTATTGTACAACTTATATTGGACATAGAAAAATATAAAAAAACAGCTCTTGTTACTGTTAAGTCCTGTTTTATGGCACGTTATCTTTTTGTGTTTAATTTAATTATTACACATTTCTGTTTGAACTAAATTTAATTTTGTCCTAGTACTTTCTTCTGCCTTTCTCTATTGGTAATCTGTTGAGTACTTACTATTATCACAAGCAATGCACTTTACTCCAGAATGCCAAAGAATAGTTCAACTGCTCAGCTAAAAAAAATTTAAATATTAGAACAATATGGCCTTAATGTTCTTCTTGTGTGTTTCTTACTGCTTCTGCTGAACAAACACAGCATTATATATATATATATATATATATATATATATATATATATATATATATATATATATATATATATATATATATATATAAAATTATATATTGCTAGTGTCTCATTTAGATTGTCAGATTGAAATCAAACAGGAAAGGATCAGATTTCATCATATTTCAGAGCAGCAACATCTGCTGAAGGTTTTAGCTGATTATTAGAACATCTGGATGGGCAGGCTCTTTGTACACCCAGATTAAGTATTTTTATTTTTGCATGCCACACTGGTCAATTAGGAAGATAAAGCAATAAAGCACCCGGTGGTGTACCAGTGATGTCTAAAATACATTCACAAAAAGGTATGTGGCTGACTTATTTTTAAATGAGAGAATATAGCAAGATTCAAGACATTTCTGATAAAAGAGCAACCCACCCTCACCCCTATATTATAGAAAGGGCTTTTATGTTTCTGAGGCACTGATGTATGTAAGATAGGATAAACAGAAAATGTCTTTTTTGCACAATAAAAACTGCTGGATTTGAATCAATCCAATACAGTTTTATTTTTTAATTTTTTTTACTAATACTGTCAGGATCCTTGTTTATGTTCTGTTTATAGTTTAGTTCTGTTTGGTTCCCCTCTTAGTCTTCCTCCAGCTGTTTGATATTCTGTTAGTTGATTACTTCCCAGTACATGTAAGTTTCTGGCTTCTGATTCCTCATTGCTGGATTCTCTGTTGGTCACCCCATAATTATATCTGGTGTTTATAAGTTTTCAGTTAATTATTAAAAGAAGCATATTTATAATGACTCTGCAACGCGCCTGCCACACTTTGAGCCCGAAACTACGGCAATACTTGACAGAAGAGTTCAGCAAGATAAAGGACCCAGTGTCAGGTGGCAAAGTTCTCACTCTTTTTGAGTACCGTCATCGGAAGACGATGAAGAATGTGCTCTGCTCTGAGGGCTGCAGGGAGATAATATCAATGTTCTGGGGCTTGAAGCTGATGATCCCTTCTCCAGGAAGTGGTCTGTAGCTTTAAGTATTCAGTTAATTATTAAAAGAAACATATTCATAATGGCTCTGCGTCGCTCCTGCTGCACTATGGTGCTGAACCACAGCAATTCATGACAAATACAGATTGTGAAATCAACACACGGTGTCAACTAAGGACCGAGCCTGTCCTGGGTACATTTAATGTGATAGGTTTGTGTTATAGGTTTGGCTCAGCATACCCAGGAATATTAAAGTTATATTTAAAATGAAGGCTATCAAAGAGTGGGTTGAAAAGAATAATCTACATTGCTAAACAAGTAATATTAGCATTAAAACTAATATTTTAATTTATTTATAGTATTGGAAAAATGGATTAAAAACCAAACTTACAATGTCTGATAAGACGTTTTCGACAAATGATTTTGAAAAACAAAACTCGTATTCTATATTGACACTGTATAAAAAAGTGCTTCTCTGTCTTCATTTATTGACCAGTACTTAAGTGAATGTTAAATAGAGTTTGCACTAGCTTCCACAATCTACTTAGCAAAAAAGGTGGAATTTTATCTAAACTGAGCGAACGTCCCTGTTGTGAACTAAACATGAGGATAATGCAGTCATAATACATCATGATTACCTAATTTAACCACGTTTTATTTCAACTTGTGAAAGAGGTTCAGTGAGATTTGAATAATTCAAACTGGCCTTTAAAGGTGAGGGTCCTTAAAGCAACAAACTTTACAACTTTTCACCCCAAGTTTGTTTAAAACTTTTCTCTCAGCAGCTTAAACTCAGCATTTTGGCTTGAGTAAAACGTCCATCAGTTTTTAGGCTGTGTTGTCAGTATTTTATGGTGTCTGAATCAGACAGTTAAGGCAGAGGCAGATAGAAAATACAGTGTGACCATGGGCTAAGCCTGCTCTGACTTTCATCCTGTTTGTCCAGGATGTAAAAAAAAAAAAAATCACTCATTGGTTAAAATTACTGGTGTTTTTATGAGAAATGCTCTCAGGGTAATTCTAATGCATTATGCTGAAAATAACCTACACAAAGCAGTGGGTTGTTTCGTGTAGGTACATGTAAGACAAGCTGTGGGCATGCAGCCCACTCTTGGCAAGTACAGTCATACTAGTGACTGTCTTCACACTGGCTGCCTCCTCAGAGGGCACCATTAAGTAGTCTCTTTAGGCAGTGGATCTCAATAAGTATTATGTACACAAGCAAAAACAGCTGTCACACAAATGAGCTGACTCTTGGCTTAGTCACAAGTTTGCCTTAGTTTTTCTGGGATGTTTGTCTTCAGACTGTACTTACTTTTGCCTTGTCTGTCTCCGCACTCAGGGTCCTACGTGTATGTGGATGTGTCTCAGTATGATGCTGGGGAGAAGGCCAGGTTTCAGCTGCCTGTGATGAAAGAGAACGACACTCACTGCATTGACTTCAACTATCTTCTGACAAGCCCTGATGGCTCCAGCCCAGGAACCCTTAACATCCTTGTGAAGGTACTTAAACAAATGAAGGCTTTTGCTCGTCACAATGGTAGATGGAAACCAGGGGTTTTCCACTCAAAACTAAAATTAATTTACATCTTTTGTTTTGTAAGAAATTACCTCAATTTATCCAACAAACTTGCACTTCGTAAGTGTTCGTAAGGAGAGAAATTAACTGAATATTGTAATGGCACATGAATTGAATGAACCAAAAGACACATTTCACTTTCTGAAAATTTTTGATTTGTTAAACTGTGTTTTAGAATTTTTTAAATATTTTTTTTCCTTTTGTAATTTACTCTCATATTTGAGCTGTTCTTGAATTAATCGTATTTTATTGTAAGACAGCACAACTTATGTAATGAATGTCATAATTTGACAGTTTGGAGTGTGATTATTTCTTAAAAATTAGTATTTTTCATGCTAAGTTGATATCTAAAAGCAACAAATGCTCACACCAGACATAATTGACATTGCCTAAAATGCCAAAGGTTGTGGAGTGATAGAAATATAGAAAGAAAGTAGAGGAAAGATGAAAAAAGGCATATATTACACAATTGATATCATTGTTGCAATATTTACCAAACTTGTCTTCAAGTTTTTCTAACATTGTGCTGCCATATTTTATGGTGTAAACTGGGACTGCTCTGGAGTCCCAGTTGGGACTGCTGGGACTGGGACTGCTCACTGTGGATTTCCACAGTATGATTATCTTTATTAACAATATAATAACTTCATGAGTAACTTCACTGCATTACTCTGTGCTCCATATCAGATGGTTACCAGCATCCTAATCTAGCATTAGGATGCTGGTAACCAGCCCATGCGGAGTACAAAGCATTATTATAGGTTTATTTGGTTTATCTTACTTCTTTGTCATTGAATTTGTGAATCTGCAAGTTTTGTGCAGCTTTTGTGACTCTGTGAAACATTGTGTTTTGTAATATTTATAGGTAAACAAAGGTCCTCTGGCAAACCCGATATGGAATGTGACATCCTACACTGGTAAAGTTCCGCTTATTTAGTTGATATGACCTTATGTGATTTCATTTTCTCATGCTGACTCTAATTTTGTCATGTAGGTAAAGGCTGGCTGAAAGCTGAACTAGCCGTGTCCACCTTCTGGCCCAATGAATACCAGGTAAATTTATGAGATACAGCCAAAAGCTACGTAAAATGATTCATTTCCAGTAGTGCTAATGTGAAAACACACATCACACACAAATACAGACACATACTCATGCTGGGAGGCAGGCTGCTGATTTATTTGTGTTGACTGAGTCTCAGGAGGTGACGATTAGGCTAGGGTGTGTGTTTATGTGTACATGGATTTGCATGCATGCCAGTATCTCGCCCCATTTGTCTTTGACATAACCAACATTGTCTTGAATGTTTTTTATGCTTTATTTATGCATCTCTAATGAGCACCTGTCTTACCTGATGTGAAATGAATGTGTCAAAAGGAGAGAACATTATTGCACGACCATTGCGTTAGGCTCCTTTATACTGATTCTGTGTGTGCTTGTGTGTCTGGTGGCTGTTGTTGACACATGTGCACATGTTTTTAGGGTGTTCTGGTGCTGAATGTTCTTGCAGGCATAAATACAGATCAACTAGCACACACGGCCAGGGGACTGTATAATGCGACGATAAGGCCAAGTGCAAAGCGTCCCCCCAAATGGCCCATCTGGAGCCCCATCCCTCTGACTGTGGAGAGAGCTCACCAGCTTGAAACCCATGTGTCAACATGTTTTAATTAAACATGATCATCTTAGTTTGCTGAGGCTCATGTAACTTTTTCAGGCTTTGAAGCAGGTTATTGGCTCTGAGGTTATGAAGCTATGTTATCATGTTTGAACATGCATCTGTGTTAGCACTTCTGTTTGACTGATTTCCTCAGGGGACATACTTTCTCATGTAGACATACTGTACCCCTGCAGACAAAAATAGATGTCCACAAAAGGCACGCACGCCTACACATTGCATTTTCCCAGAGTTGTAATTATCAACATTGTCATAATTTATTTTAAGTCAACAATGAAAACCTTTTCACTCATAATCATGAAACTGTTTTAATATCAGTACTTTATTATGCCTCAGTTGCATAGTGAGTTTTTAAATTTCTATTTGTTTTGTTTTTTGATACTGAATAAAACTGATCCTACTATAAACTTGACATTAAAACCAAGATCCAAAGAAATCACACATTTCTTTGGATTTCCAGACACATGATTGTGTTTTTTGCTCAGTGCTTAGCCACATCATCTTTTTTTACTTTGTTTATTAGAAAAATGGTGAGTTGCAGATGTTTGGAATTAAGAACTTCAATTAATTTCAAAAATACCTAATTCAGTTTAAATGCAGATCCAATGATTTCATAAGAGCCCATTTAAATTATTTCAGTCCATTTCAATAGAATTTTGATTCTAATACAATACATTTTATGTCATCATTAAAGCCACCAGGTTGAATGTTGTCTATCTAAGGAAGCCCAGCTTATTGCATGGAGTCACTAATTTGGCAGCCACTGCTTATCCTGAGCAAAAATGTGGCAACTTTTGAAATCAACCA
The DNA here is from genome assembly GCF_011125445.2 of Fundulus heteroclitus. Classification (NCBI taxonomy): domain Eukaryota; kingdom Metazoa; phylum Chordata; class Actinopteri; order Cyprinodontiformes; family Fundulidae; genus Fundulus; species Fundulus heteroclitus. The sequence goes on from NC_046375.1 coordinate 5,858,084, forward strand.
CTCCCTTTTAACAAGAAGAAACCTCCTGCAGAATCTCCTGCCCCTATTTGTTGTTTCCAGCATCAGGAATATTTTTTATGTTTGACTTTTGTTAATATTAGTTTATGTATAGGGGCAGCCTGTCTCTAGATCCAAATTTACATCTACTGAGAGTCAGACTATAAAATGAGATGAAAAATATCTCCTCCTGGCAAATTTACAATATTTTTGATTCAGTGCCCGTAGACGCATACATCAAAGTGATATATGCAACCAGATGATAAGAGGATGTATGCCTTCGCCAAGCCCTACTCTGGAGTGATGATGTGTCACTCCTTTGCCTTCAGAATTTTAGAGCAGCTTTGCCTGTGTGAGAACATATAAACATGTGCTATCAATAATCTTGTTGCACAATGATGAGATCAGTTAGTTGGGAAACATTTGACACCTGGACGATCAGAGGGTACTGCTGTCCAAACCATATCTTAAGGGATCTTGTGGATGATGGTGAAATACATAATTTTATCAAATGGTAATGGAAAATAATTGACTTACAAACCTCTAAATATTAGACTAAAATAAATTGAATTGTGTGAAACATGATTTACTTTTACTTTTACTGGCAAAAGATGTGGCTTGAGGATTAGAAGAACCAAGAATCCAAAGAGTCAGATCTCAAGTTTGGAGCAATTTAAGTCAACAATGAGAATATAATTGGAGACAGTAAAAGAAATGCTAAAATTAAATAAAAATGTCTTATTAAACCATTCCTTAGTGCCAATGTCCCATCAAAAGCCCGTACAAATCAAGCAGTCAAAGATACAGGGAGATGGAGAATAAGAATGCACTCAGCATCCTCCCTGAATGTGATGATGAACTCCTGTGGGACCTGCTGTGTTCCAGGCACTTTGCCCACAAATGTTTAACCAACTAAAGTATTTTAGGTGGCAAAGTGTCTGTGAAAACCCCTGTGCTTTACTTTTCTATGCCATTTATAATTTCTAAGTTAGTTCCTCTAAAATGTTCTAAGTAAACTGCTTTGGACATGACTTTAGCCCAAAGGAGTTATTTATACTAAACATAATATCTGTCAGTGGACATAAATGTACATAGAAGAAAGAAAATTTCATCTGGCACTGTAAAAAAATAAATAAAAATAACATAAGCAATAAATGATCAGGAGAATCAAGGCGGAGAAGACATGTTAGGTAGTTGTCAAACAGGCTGAGACGACGGTATTAAAAGTCCACTGATGTCTTTCTGCTGGGCACTGCAGTGAGCTATGAGCAAAAGATGATATGTGAGAGAGAAAAGATAGATTGGAAGGGGAGGGAGGCTGAACGGGGAAGAGTGTGACAAGCCAGAGATGATAAGCTATGGGTAAACAGTTCACGGCAGATTTCCTTTTAGAGGTGATGAATGACAACAACTGCTTACCCCTTTGCTCTCTTTCTCTTTCTGCCTCTCTTTTTGATGGCTGCCTCCTTTTCTTTCCCTTTTCTTCTCTGTGCATTATAGTGCTCCACACAGAGCAAACAGTGTTGGAACACAGATGGCAAGCGAGACAAAGAAAGAAATTACAGTGAGGAAATGGCTAGAAATGGATGTTGATGGAACAATAAAGAACGGAGGGAGATGGACGGCCATTTAACAACGAGAGAGGGGTGTGGAAGAGTAATAGTGAGGATGATGAGGAGAACGCGCTTTTTCAGATACTCAGATAATAAACTGGCGGAGAATTGAAGCACTTGGAGGGAAACTTGCAAATGTAGATGTACAAACTGAGCTTTGGTTGTTTTCTTCAATGCCAGATAGGTTTCTTTCTCAGTCAAAACATATTAAAAAAAGTTTATAGAAAAATGTAGTTGATTTGCTTTTTTGTGCTTTTTGTCTAGTGTGAAGAATACCTAATGTACCTTTAAGGTGTTATAACTTTTTATAACTTGCATTGAGTTAGACTTAATGGGATTGGATCTGAGTGCAACAGTTTTATGAAAAGGAATGGGATCGCAGACATTAAACTCACGTTACAGACCAGCGACCTACAATCCATATTTTGTCCATCAATAGTTTGTGAATTTAATATTTGTACAAAAGACTTCTCAGATTTCATATTTTTGATGCCCACTTTTTTTATTTGTTTAGTTTGCTTAGTTCTATTTTCCAATTACTAAATTATGACACCATAACCCTCAGGTGACACTTTGGTTTTCAAAAGATAATTCACTTTTTCTTTGACATTAAAAAAGGTACTTTACACATACCTCAACAATTTTCAAACAGATTTGGTTAGAGGAAGCAGATGGTTTTGCAGGTATTTAGTTTCAGTTAAACTACAAATCTACTTCACTTGTTTTTTCTTGTTTAATGGCAGGACATCGAGGAATTACCTCATAGTTCAGAGATGGGCGGTTTCAGAGTTTTAGGGCCAGGGTCTTACATGCTTTGGTTTCTCTGCTTGTACAGATCTGATTAAAATAAATGGACATCATCATGCTCTGCAGGACCTGGATATGTTCAGATATTTCAGTAAGACATGTCAGAGCTGGGCGATATGTAAAGACTACATTTATTCATACAAAGCAGTGATTTGAACTATGCAACACACACATTTACATTGTTAATGAAAACAAAATCTCTTTACGCTGAATATGGAATATTTTTATTAACAGCTTTGTTCAGACTGTTTACAAGTTCTGTTTAAGTTACTATCTCAGCATTTTCATACTATGTACGTCACTGTCTGGATTACAACATGTGAAATGTGTCCTATATATATCCTACACAAATAGTGGATATACAATTACGATTACAACAACAAAGACGATGAAAGCTAAATTTGCTTCCTTTTTTTCTCAGGTTATATTTGAAGCAGAGGTTTCGGACAGCAAAGCTGGCTTCATCGCCATAGATGACATTCAGGTGCTCAGCTATCCATGCGGTGAGTCATTACCATGCCAGCAATTAGTCCTAGTTCGCTGAATAGAGGCTGATAGCTTTGGCCACTAATTAGACTGTACCTAGGATGGTTTCTGTTGCGGCTGAATGGGTAGATAAGCAGGAAGGTGACACAGAAGAGGACGGATGCAGCAAAACGAGAAAGACAAGCCGCCGAGAAATAAAAACTGAGAGAATGCAAGAAAGGAAAACAGAGAGAAAGAGCGAACGGGAGAGGGTGAAGCGGGAAATGAGACAGTATTAGGGCAATCATGGAGAGAGAAGATTCTGACCACTCAGCATTTTCTCTCCCCCTCCCCGTTTAACCCAGTAGCACACAGTTTCACAGACACACAGAGAGCAAACAGTCACTGTCTTGTCTCTGTGCTGACAGGAAAGAGATTGGAGCGACGATCCATTTTAAATTCTGGCTACGTCTTAGGTCCCCTTCTTTCCTTACTTGAGTGTTTCCTCACTGCTAGAGGCAAAAAAGAGTTGTGACGACAGTCTCACACTGTTAACCGAGAGGTCTGCTAATCTTAGACCACAGGCATGTTCCTGGAGGGTCCTCATGTTTGCAAGAAAGCCATTAGAATTTAGTTTGCTCATCTTTCTGATAGCGGCAGATATCCTTCAAGACAAGTCTGTATCCTAATGCATTTTATTGATTAAAAGTCACAAAAATAAACTGTGTCGCAGCGTTCCATTCTGGAGTTTATCCCTGAGGTCCCTGTCTCTGTTAGAGGTTGTTGATATAAACATATTGTGTGACCCGGAGCAGAAACCTTAAAAATATTAAAAAGAGGATCCTCAGGTCCTTAAAGGCAGCGGGACTACTAAATGGAAGGTGCAAGTATTTGAAAAGGAATTAGTACTTAGTCTCCACAGTGGAAGCATTCATTCTCACAGCTGCATTTCTGGACTCAGGTTTGTGTGTATGTGGGTGTGTGTGTGCGTGTGTGTGTGCACATTTGCATGAACACATGGGCGTGTGTTGGTTTTCAGTCACCATAGGAGCTACTATCTATGATTGCAATCACACCACCAGAATAAAAACATTGTCACTGAAATATATTTTCTTGGTCTAAATGGCTTATTTCATTTCACTGGATTGTCATTAAGAATTTGTTACTGTTGAAATGATGTATAGTGGTTGTGATGTTTACTTCACCTCATAGCAATTCAGTGCTTTGATTTTCTGCAACTCCAATAATACTTAATTGCAAAAAATAATGGAATATAATTTTTGGTATTTTGGTAACTCGTTTATGCTTTCAGAAGTCAAATAGAATGAAACAAAAACACACACACAAACAAATAGAAGATTAACTGTTTCTTTGACCTTGTTTCCTTTCAGATAAGTCCCCTCATTTCCTGCGTCTTGGGGACGTGGAGGTGAATGCCGGGCAAAATGCCACGTTTCAGTGTATCGCCACAGGAAGAGACACGTCAAACAATAAACTCTGGTTACAGGTAAGACCATATTCAGACACCACCATGAAAAAGAAAAGGTGTAAACAATGTTTTGATCCACATATTGTGCAAGGTATTGTTATTTGCAGTGGATCATAGATTTATCCTTGACCATACAAAAAAAAATTCAAACTTTTTGTATGCCTCTTAATCTCACTTATAATATAATATTTTAAAATAGATAGGTACCTCAGGTTATAATGTGAAACATACAATTTAGCTATTCATTGGGGGGGGGGGATCCACCTTATCCCATATGAAGAAATAACTGTTTGTGATTCCTATTAAATAAATTGAGCCATTTTTAAATAACCTTTTCAAGTTTGAAATATTAGGCAAGGAAGTCCATTTCTCTTAGGCAGTCTTCAAAATGAAAGAACAAGGCAGCATGCCTTTCAAATAAGGCAGTTATGTGTTGATTTTCATGAAGACGATAGCTACAAAAAATTAATTTTACACTTATATACAGTAAATATACGTAGAGCAATAATGAAAAAGGTAAAAACAACAGAAACCGCCACAAACAAGGCTAGATGAGGACCCTGGTTGGTTTTCCCACAGAAGAGAAGGGAAATAAACAATTTTACTATCCTATACTTTTACTAGAAGAAAACTGCAGCAATAATTTTTCCAACATGATATTATAGTAAGTAATAAAATGGGTTTTAATGAGAGTTTCTAAAGTAGGCAGTGAAGAAGCCTTTCTAATGTGCAGGGGGAGCAATATGGAAGGCTCTGCCCCTTTGAGAGTCCTCCTGGACCTAGGTACCAGCTGGCCATTAAAGAGATACTTTTTTGTCTACTTTGCTTACTTGACAGTTGAATGTGCCTTTAAGTCTTTGGTTTGAATTCAATTTAGTTTATTCATAAAACAAACAGATCCAATTGATATACATAAATATGCTGTTAGTTCAGTCCAATTCTGTAACCCAGTTATAAATTCAGCTGTATACATTCCAAATGTATTGCAGTTTTAAACACAATCAAGTACAATTTATTATGCCAGTTTGGGAAAAATAAACAAAACCCTGCTGACTGCATCAAGTCAATGTTTTTTTTTAATATTCCATTCATGAAGGAGCATGTGGTGACAGCGAGTTATTACCTTTGCAGCAATCCCTCATACCTAGTATGCATCTGGCAACAGTGGAAAGGAAAGAGTCCTTTTTAACATGAAGAAGCTTCCAGGAGGACCTGGCTCAGTGTCAATTGCCAATTGGAGGTTTTAGAAGACAGAGCAGACACATAAAAATGCAGAAGCACTGATGTAGCACTACTTTCTATATTAAAGAAAAAGCAAAAAGATAATGGCAGGGCTCATTAGTGGCACAAGGGTAGAGCTCAAGACCCATGTTCGCAAGGCCTGAGTCCTTAATGTGGCTGTCCTGGGTCAATGCCTGTGGACACTCTCCATGTGTCATTTATAGAGGGAGAGCATGAATTTATCAGCTGCAATAGCTCAGCAATTGGCCCCCTCCTGGAAGGTGTCACAGCTAAACATACACAGGTGTAGCTCCTATGGAGAGAAAAAACAACCATTACATAAAATTAATGGCAGCATTAAATGGAAATAACGCATAGTTGGAGAGTAGAAGGAGGTTGAAGAACAGAGTGTGCACCAGCAGCCGAAGCCTTTAGCAACATAAACACAATGATAGTTCAGGATAACCTAAGTCCCAGATAAAATAATATAAAAATATAATAGATAAAAGATTAAATACACATGACACGGTTTGCTCAGAGTGACTTTCTGCGGAATGATAAGTCCAATTATAAAGTACTAAAGACTCAGAGTTGAACACTAAGACACACACTCACAGCCACTGTAGGCCATACATCTAGTAGCTGACATGATTAAGAGTTTAATAGCTGTTGATTTCATTATTGCTCTATTGCAGTTATGACCTTTAAACCTGTTCTCAGTGAGTCAGAAGAGGTTGAGCGTCTGTGTGTTGGTTTGTGTTGTCCAGTACTTACTTATGACCTTGAGCAAATCAGTTAAACTGCCGCAGCCTCAGCAGCATTTGATTTATCCGTGTGTTCATTTTGTCTGTTTTCCAGAGGAGAAACGGAGAGGATATTCCTGTAGCTCAGACCAAAAACATCAACCACAGGCGGTTCGCTGCCTCCTTTCACCTCAAAGAAGTCACTAATCAGGATCAAGATTTATATCGCTGTGTCACCCAGTCAGAGCGTGGCTCCGGAGTGTCTAACTTTGCAGGTCTTATTGTAAGAGGTAAGATATTAGGAAATATTTTTGATACTTTTAGTATTGCCTTATCTGTAACTTTTATGATGTTATTTTATATTATCTTGCTTGTGAGAAACATTTAATTTATTTATATTGCAGTATTATTTCTGCAACCAAAGGCTTCCTAACCCTTGCTGCACGTTCAATGGTGTTTCTATTTGGGTATGGGAATCTCCAGGCACTTAATTACAATTCAGAAGGCAACAATGCAATTATAAATCAATTATTGGTGTAACTTTGCTCCCCCAAAAAAAATCTACCGTAGACACACAACTATGCCCTCAGTGAACCCTTTAAGTTTTAATAAATGAAATTAACCTCACATGAAAAAAATAAACTAAAGACTAAAAAAAAACATGCCACTGATTTTTCAAAAAGGTTGTGGACCTTTGTACGTTCCAAATTAACAAAGATGTTGAAAATTTCTCATTTAAACTCTAAATAAAACTAAATCCTTCTTATCGATTCACAGTTTCCCTGCTACATTTTTATAAATCTTATCTTTATTCAATCTTGTGGGATTTTTTTTAACTGCTCTTGTCTGGAAAACACAATGTACTCGCCACCATGTATTAGAAAATGCGTTGCTACAGTGACATGAGATTCAGTTGCAATAACTGTCTATACATCACATACTAGAGCTATCATTACTGATTTTAGTTACTTTGTTTTGGTGTTGCTGAGAGTTTTATAAATATCTTTGAGGTAGGATTTTATATCCAAAGAGCAACCCATAGCATGAAAACTCTGATTCCCAATGGCTCCTGATGGTTACAGGTTGCGGTAAATTTGCAGTGAAATTTGTTATTAGCTTCACCTTTTTTGACTTGATGGTTTCTGGTAAAATCAGCTGTTTTACTTCTCCCTCCAGGTGGAATGGTTCAGAGTACACCATCTACAAGCTGTTGTATATTACAATTTAAAATCGTTCAGATTCATTACACACGGAAAAGGTGCACCGGAAACACGGATCACTAGAATCTTGAGAGGATTGCCAAGCAAATTCCATTCAATAATTTTGGGGAGCTTTACAGGGAGGGGACTCATCACGAGTTACGACGCACAGATGAATCCCTCACACACTTGGTTTTTCTGACATGCTTTGTGGAGATGCTGATTTATTTATCCAGCAGTATTTGGCACTTGCCCATGCTGCCAAAGGCACCAAAAGCTGGTTCAATGATCATGGTGTTACTGTGCTTAAATGGCCAGTAAACTGGCGTCATCTGAACCCAATAGCGAATCTACAGAGTATTGTCAAGAGGAAGATGAGAAGCATCACACCCAACAATAGATGACTTGAAGAACATTATCAAAGCAACGAGGGCTTCCAGTACACCTCAGCAGTGCCATAGGCTAATTGCCTCAAGGCTACAATTCATCAATGCAGTAATACATACAAAAGGGGTCAAACAAGTATTGAGTGCATAGAAATGAACAAACGTTTTAGAAGCCTGACATTTTCGTTTAAAATACCCTTTCTATTGATCTTACGTAACGTTCACATTTTCTGAGATACTGATTTTAGCTTTTTCATTATGTGTAAACCCTAACCATCAAGACTACAAGGAGTATATTTAGTCTTGAAATATTTCATTCTCTGTGTAATGGATCTATAAAATACATGAGTTTTGCATTCTGAAACAAGTGACAAAAATATTGAACTTTTTCACTGTATTCTAGTTTTTTTAGATGTTTCTGTAAGTTTGGTTGTGAGCGTCATGACGTGTAAACTAAAGGAAGACCTCCGTCATTCATAATAACCCCTTGATGACTAAATTAATTTAAAACCTTTATTAGAAAACTGACATTGTTTTTTCTAAGCAAACAAGTGCTAAATTTAGTGGCGATAATTAATTTGAATATATTCAAAACACTACATAAAACTACATTACACTACATAAAAATGTTGGTATTTAATATGCAAATCTGTCAAAGTTGGTTTAATTGGGCATGAGTGCTTCCAGTATGATCCACAGTATGTGTAGAATATACAACAACTGGCGTTAGTGGAATACAAACAGCACATAGCTGCATTAAGATTGGCAGCACATAAAAGGCCATTTAGTGACAGTAGCCTGTAAAGAGTGAGGTTAACTCTGTTTAAAAATTATACGCGACTTAGCTGACTGATTAAACAGCTAGTCACAGCTAACTTTTCACTAATAAGCTGCTCTTAATTGTGTGGGGTCCACAATCTAAAATATAAATATGCACAGAGTTCAACAAACCAAGGGTTGCCATACACCTGAATTTCTTGGGAAATGTTCTTTGTCTCCAGTTTTTCCTTTTTACTTAATTAATTTATAGTGTTTAAATTTAAAATAACTCTGTCTTTTTTTTATAACTTTTAGAATGTCAGATTCCTTTACCAATCAAGTACAGGTCCTCTGAGTCTGACTGATTAAATGTCAGTCATTACCACAACGTTTACTAATGAGCAGAGCTCATGTGTGAGCTTATGTAGATCCATGTTTGCCAGCCTTGTGGCTGAATGTGTGTGCACACGCTCCGTCTTTGTGTGAGTTAACTCCATTGTCGTCTGTGTGCACATGTGTGGGTCGTAGGCGGGTGTGCGTGGATCGGAAACAGTGTGTGGGCTCTAGCTGTCATGTGCTTCTGACATGTGGTTAATAAGGTGTCACCAATGTGTGTTTGAGATGGGATGCTTTATTCATTCATTTTCAATGGCTTACATATTCAATTCATCTCCCAGGGAGAGACGGAGGAGCAGGGGGGAGGGAGAGGGGGTAAAGGAGAAGGAGATTTGGGGAGAATGATCTGGGAGTGACAGTTAAAGGGTGGGGGGAAACTGGAGACTCAGCGAGTAAAGAGAAGAGTGGATGGTGAAAAAAGTTAAATGTGAATAGTCCGCTCATTATCCGAAGGATATCCACATCAGAATGAAGAACAAGTCCGAATATGTAAACAGCACAGCACAGTCATGTTTATTATTCTGCATAGAGATGACAGAGGAGGAAGAAATAACAAATCAAAGCTGAAGCGAGCACCGTGAATATGAATATTAAATAATGTACCTGACATAATGGAGCTCTCATAATGTCTGGTGGTGGGGCATCAGCTGTCTGTGACGCTTGACCACATTTCTGCGGCAACTGCGGATTCCAATTCCCTCTGGAAATAAATCGATTTGTTCCTTTCTTTGATCAACAGAATCTGTCAGGGTTGGCAACGTGTTTGTGTGAAGAATAAATAAGTGGCTACTGTTTATTTATCTGGAATGTCGTTTTTGAACACATGAAAAAGAAAAGACAAGAGAGGTGAGGAATCTGCACAGCTGGAGATTGTATATCTAAACTGGAAAAAAAGGGACCAATCAACAAACTGGAAAAAAGAAGAATCAAGCTTCATTCAGGATGGAGCTGCTTTCTTGTTACAATCACAGCCACCAAAGGGGGTTTTACAGGTTTGAGGGTTATTGTTTATATTGTTAGAAAGATATCACAATAACACGATGGAGAATCCAAGTATGCATGTGGAAGGAGGGCAGTCTCATGTTTATTTATTAGAAATCAAAAATATCATATTAGGAATGAGATGGGGGATGAGAGCCAGATAGAAATCAAAGAAACAGGGAATATGTTTATTTTCTTAAAACGCAAGCATGTTGGAGATTTAAGGCTCCTGCAGGACGATGATAGTCATGAATATGGACATATTCAAGCTGAAATGGTAGAATTTTCAGAATATTCTCCTCGTTAATATTTATTATGAAATTCAGGCCAGAGAGACACTGCTCCAGAATGTGGTATTACTTGAAGAGTTGTGTACAAGATAAGAAAACGAAGAATGGGAAAACAGAGAAAGCAAAACCATAGATATATGCGAAACAATTGTGTATGTTTTGAAGATTTGACATTTGAACTACAAACCAGGGGTCATCTTTAAAGCTTAATAACTATTAATTTAGCTATGACACTATGAAGCTAATGTGGAATGGGATTGAGTTTGTAACTGTAAAAAAACACTACATTATGCATGTTTATAGGAATGATAATAGAAACATGACAGAAACACAAAAAGGGGCCTGACTGGTGCATTAATTGCACTTTATATTATGCGCAACGATGTAGCTCATCCAGTAAAGCTGTCCTTAGTTTGATCACTGGGCTTAGAAAAAAAAATTGTTTCATGCTTGATCTTGGTTTAAACAGGTTTATGCACACACTAGACATATATCTTAATAAGCAAGATTCTAAAGTTCACAAACCACATCCTGATAATGACAGTGTTCCACAATAATTTCCCGTTCCGTATTTGCCTATTGTTTCCTAATTACCAGCCCTATTCACTGTTATAATATTTAATTAAATCTTTTTGGTAACCCATTGTCCAGAATTTTGATATGAAGTAATAAAGATTACAAAGGGGGTAAAATATCTTGAGGCAAGTTTTAAACTCAAATGCTACAGATATATTTCAGCAAGAACAAAAACTGTATTGTGTTCAGTAGCCCTAAGCCTTCAGTTCCAACACAGATGGATGAATGATGGCAAGCTGCAGTCCTTCCATTACAAGTTTTATTGCAGATAAACAGCATGAAAAGTACAAGAGAGTCCGACTGTGTATTGTTGTGTGTGTATGTATACGTGTGTCACTTTACGTTTGGTCAGAGGGTAGCTCTAATAAAGCTGTGCCCTCTGGTTCCTACTGTGACAGAGTGCATCATCACGCTAGCTTATAGTGTACACACACACACACACAAACACAAGTGCAGACACACACACATCACCATGCCAGCTTGCATTACACACAACTGATGGCCTAAAAATCTCCTGCACTATTACTGTCACACAAAAGAACAAGAATGAACACATGTACACATGTAAACATTCAGCTCGATTGATTTTCATACGACCAACATCAACCTGTATACATGTGTTAACAATGTCCATTTCTTCTTTTTTCACCAATCGTACACACATAACACACTCACACACACACAAACTGTTTCTTTCTTTCTTTCTTTCTTTCTTTCTTTCTTTCTTTCTTTCTTTCTTTCTTTCTCAAATAGCAGTGACGGTTGACGCTTCAGGCATTATAGAAAGCCTACCATCACAGTTTGCTGTTGTCGCAACACTTACACAATCCTACGTTCACCTTTTTACTGGGTCGGATGTCCTCCAGCGGGTTTCCTGGTGATGTCAGCAGCAGTATGGGGAAGCTAAGCCTTATTGACAAGGTTGCTGACAATGGTCAACAAAGTCCAACGTGGCTCATGGGAGCGAGTCACAAATAATATTTTTGTGTGCCCCCATTCTTTATGTTTTTTTTTTTTTTTTGTGTATTCACATTTATGTACTGCTCACAGAAAACCAACAGTGGCATGTAGTGGAATTTTGGCCCTCTCCTCTCTGTTTTATTTACATTTAGCCAGTAGTGTTTTTTTTCCCCTTTAAATTCTCCCTTGGATGATGTTTTTTCCCTAGTCTTTTTCTTATTGTTAAATCATGAACACTGACCTTACTTTGGGCAAGTTAGGTATGCAGTGCTGTTAATATTGTCCTGGATTCTTTTGTGACATCATAGATAAGTTGTCGATGCACTCATGGGGTAGTTTTGATCAGCAAGCCCCTGCTGGAAAGTTTCACCACTCTTACGTGTTTTCTCTATTTTTGAATAATGAGTCTCACTGAGGTATGCGGAAGTCCCAAAGCCTTAGAAATAGGTTTTTAACCCTTGTGCAATATATTGCACATTTATCATTATTGCAGTTTTACTGTGTGCAATATGTTTATCACAAGGACTGGACTGCAATAAAAGTAGTCAGTTAATTAGATCTCATTTGAAAATGAGATCCTGAATATCAATGAGAATACCTGTATAAATAAAAAAATACAAGAATAAAAAAATATGTACCAGGCTTCCAGGCCCTCAATGCTTGTTATATATCCGTTGTTTTATGCAATGGTTTAGTAGGTAAAGAGCTGGTAGAGTGGTCAAGTTAAGAAACTACAACTAAGTTGTTTCAAAGCCAAACAGAAATCAACCAGAAGTAAATCTATTTCTTTATTACAGTCGGAAATTTAAAGGTATACTATGCAACCAGGGTTGATTTTCCAGCGAGGCTCCCCCCAGAGGGCGAAAGTAAAAGTGCACTGTCATAAAGATGCTCAGCTGTTCTGGTTTCTCCGTCAAGCCAGGCGCGGTTGTTTTGAGCTTAGCAGACAGGCGAATGCAACGAAAAGTCGAAAAAATGGCAGTACAAACTGACTAACACGGTGAAAGTATGAACATCAGGGTTTCCCGCAGCGCTATCTTGGCGAGGCGGCCGCCTCGCCAAACTCACACTACCGCCTCGCCAACATTCAAAAAAAAATAAAAAAAAAATAAAATAATAATAATAATAATAAATATTTATTTATTTATTTGACGTTAACACGCAGTTCTTTGTTGTTGCTTTCGCGCGTGCATATAGTGAATGGCAGGGCAAAAACATATGGAGTTCTCGCCATAAAGCAAGACCGACTCTCGCGGTCTTGCACGAGACTTCTGAACCTATGTGTGCGGGCCGTAAGCTCTTGCAATTGCAAGTACAGTATTTCCCCCACAGACCACCAGGGCGGCCGAGAAAACCTTTGTCCGACCTGAAATTACTCATTTAATCATCCAAAACGGTATGGAACACATTCATTAACTGAAAAATGTTGCATAGTATGCCTTTAACCAAGCTTATAAAAAACTGTGATTAATCACAAGTATACAAGAAGCTGACCACTGTGGCTACATCCTCATCCAGGAGGAATGAATGCTTCAAGTCAATAACTTGATGCATTCTTCTGGGTTTCCTTAGAAAACATCTTAACCAATCTGTCTGTATGATCTGATTAAAATTACTTTGTAAAGGTCTTTGAGGGGATGTGTTGTGAATAGGCACTATAAAGCTGAATAGAACTGAATCAATTCAGGATTTATTAACAAAAGGTGTGTTTGTGTTTTTACAGTGTCAGGTTTATATATTTTATCACTTATAAATATTATTTGAATACGCCATTGTATATTTACTCAGGTTGTCTTTGTACGATGTTTAAAATTGGATTGATGATCCGAAAAATGTAAGTGTAACCACAGTAAAAAAAAAAAAATATGTAAAGGGGAAATGCTTATTACAGAAAGAATAATTAAGGAAAATCAACCAAACTATATTTAATGGATAAAATGAAAAAAATGAATCTTACATATGGGTTAGGTCAGAACTGACAAGCTCATTTGAAGTTTTCCCCATGCTGTTAATTTGTGTTATTATCATTTACATTCAACCCAAAAACCTGAAAGATGATTTGAAGGTTCACACATGTGATTAATAATCTAAAACTTTATGACAACAAACCCACCATGAGATATTGTAATGATGCCACTAATGATTTGTTTTTTTTAGGTCAACTGCATATGTGACAAGGGACTGAAAAGAAAAAGAGAAAGTTTTAATTTCAAATCAGCTTTTGTTTTTTGCTCCTCTAGAGTTACTTAATGACCCAGTTAGATTATATTAGTTATTTATCATTTAGATATTTAATAGATTTTAAAGTGTCACACTTTATGCTTGCGTATTTAGCTGAACACACAAGCTAAACACAAACAAGATTCCAGCCTCTTAGAAATAAGCATCTTTCAGTTTTCACTTCATTTCTTTATCTTATCATCAAGTTGTTTACTTTATTTACATGATAGTGTTGCAAGTTGACATGTTGTTGACGTTGTTGGTTTTCTGAAGTCACTTCAACATTCATTATCTGGATTCAGCTCTATCCGCCTGCTTGTGTGTGTGTGTGTGTGTGTGTGTGTGTGTGTGTTTATCTGTGTTTGCACATGTGCTGTCAAACTTCACTATTTTATCTCTTTCTAAAAAAAAAAGAACCTCTTCCCAGCGTGAACCCCTCTGACAGCCTCATTCAGAGCACAAAAATACCAACACACGCTCACACTAAGAAAAAAAGAGGCATCAACTATGTAAAATATGACTAATATTGGAGCAAATACACATGGTTACACATAAGGTCCACATAGTTAATTTAGATAACTTTGATTTCTTTTAGAAAAATATCTTTAAAGTAGGACCATTTCCCATCCTCTTACAGAAAGTAATGTTTCCTGTGTGAGGATGTGTGTCTGAGATAAATCTCTGTGATTTAATGTTTACTTGACAGGTCACAGCTCATGCGCAGGTGGCATGATTTATGCATGCACTGATGTATGTATGCCTGTATGACTGTGTGTCATGTAGATTAATCTGTCAGTCACACAGGTGTCACAAGTTGCGCTGATCAGATCACCACAGTTATTTTTAAATATACATAAACACAATTCATTAACTGCGAAAAGTAATATCCATTTGCATTATGTGTAATATTTACAATTAGTATAAAGAAAGTCATTGTAATCATCTTTTTTCAAGGACATTGAATCAAATTGTAAACATTTGTGTAAATTAAGGAGACATTGCTAAAGAGAAAAGGGCCTGCTTAAGACATTTCTCTTCACATTAATCCAATGCCAAATTTAACATTCAGCCTTCCTGCTTGAATGAGTGCACATATCTGAACAACAGTCTCAAAAGTAAACATACATTATGGCCTCTGGGCTCTGACCTCTTCACTCCTCGCAGAATGCACTTGTGCAGAGATATTGGGAAGGGAAGGGTAAATATCAGCCCCATGAATCAGAGCCTGCAGGTAGATGCTGGTGTAGGGATATGCGGGCATGTCATGTTTAAATGTAGAAATGCTTCTTGATTTGAAATTTATCAGGGGATGTACCAGAACAGAAATGACAAATGTCCCTCTCTCTCTCTTGCAAGGTCCTGGTATTGTAACAGTATTGAGGTATTCATGTGTTATGTCAATGCCATCTTAATGTATGTAATTAGAAATAACATTTAAACTGTTTAAAAAGATTGCTTACATACACAAATCTTCTTACATGGAATATGTTTTTAAGTTGCTATGGTTAAAATTTTCTTAATTGAAAAAGTTGTTGACTCACTCACTCACTCACTCACTCACTCACTCACTCACTCACTCACTCACTCACTCACTCACTCACTCACTCACAAGGTAGCTATCATTCAAAGCAGAGCACTTGATATACCTGTATGAGAAGCATATATTCAATTATGTGTGTGCAAGAAATGTTATTCAGTTAAACAAACAATCCAATGAATGTCAATGTTCATTTATTGCCCCCCCCCCTCCCCCCACCCCACCCCCCTTAAAAAGCAAACTCACTTGTTGTCAGTCTTTCAGTGCAGTAGCATGATTACATACTGAATTTTTTTTTGGAAAAACCCAACTTTAAACTTAGTGCATTTGTTGAATCATTGCTTTTGACAAAATCATCAGTGATACAATGCTTGGCACCCATACTATCCAAACTTATGTCTGTATAGAGAGGTCCCCCTCAGATGGGGGGGGGGGGGGGGGGCTGTCCTTTTTTGCACAATCTCTTTTGGTGTTCTCTTCAGTCTACCCCACCATGCTGGACATATATTATATATGTTATATATATTTGTGTCTGGGGACTGTAATGACAATGTTTAGTGAACAAATTCCTGTTTCTATTGTGAGCCTACTAAAGGACCTAGTGATAACCAGAATTTAATTTTGGACAGAGGCCATCAGATTACTGTTTCAAAATCTTCTAGTGTCAAAAACATTTTTTTTTATGTGAGGCATTCCAATAAACCTCCACCATACTCAACAGTAGGTATCTGAACAAAGCCAGTAGTTCCAGTTAATGTACCAGTAGAGTTTAGCAAACGTCAGGTGTTTGTGATGGTTGGACGGAAAATACTTTTCTCTCATAACTACCTAACAACTGGCATGTAGATGGTTTCTAATAGTTGATATGGAACATATGTCACCACTCTTTATTGTGACATATGTCACCTACTTTTACCTCCTCTAGCATTATTCCGTTTGTACATGGTGGCAAGAAAAACCTTGTTTACGGTCCAGTTCGCTGTCAAAAAGTGGCACTTTTCTGGTTCCTCATCCAGCCTGTGCCTTAAAGATTTACATCCAAGGGAAACTGAAAGTCACGATTGTCATGTTAAATGTTCCTAGAAACTCTGATTAACTTAAAAAATGAAAAGTGTAATTAATAATAATTCTTCAGTATCCAGTAGCATTTATTTTATAGGGATTGTTAGAGTACCAATAATTGTGGCACTTCTGACTTTGGTAATACCACCTATTTCTCGAAATGTTCTTCACACTGAATTAGTGTACTCAAACTAAACAGGTAATTAAAAAAAACATCTGTGGAAGATTATGCTATAGCATCAATTTACTTTTAAGCTTGTTGTTTGTTACTTATTGTTTCATATAATGACCTGTTCTGTTAAGTTGTAACTTTGCTTTATAGTGGGTTATCCATCTTAAGAAGCATATTTAAACCACTTGCTGTTATTTTGTTTTCTCCTCAGAGCCCCCACACCCAATTGCACCACCTCAGTTGCTGGGTGTTGGACCTACATACCTGCTGATTCAGCTCAACGCTAATTCTATATTTGGTGATGGACCTATTATACTTAAAGAGGTGTGTTCTTTATGAGATGGTAAATGATTTTAAAGCATTCACTTGTAGTAAGTTGTAACAGCATTAACAGGCATTTAACAGATGGGCATTCAACAGTTCACGTAACATTTAAATTTTTTATGACAGGAAATATATTTGAAAGTGTAACTCACCCCAAAATCAACTTTTCTTTGTAGATAAACAGTATAAACTGGGCAAAAGGGTGCTACTTTAATGTTACTATGCAATAGTTTAGATTTTCATGTGAACTTGTTCTGCAATACTTGTTTTAAAAGTATCTTAGTGCTGCCCTCTTAGGGCTATTGCAGTTGAATTTTCCTATTTAAATGGTATATGCTTTCATCATCATAGTCGTGCGTTTGGGTATAAACCCCGATCAACCCAGAGAAAGGGATTAAGTTCTTCAATGTTACATTGCCATTAAAATGGAGAATCTCAGAAAACGCTAAATACTTAAACAACTTTGATATTTTATGTTTAATAATATTTTTCAGGTTGAATACCGGATGACATCAGGCACCTGGACTGAGACTCATGCTGTGAATTCTCCTAACTACAAGTTATGGCACTTGGATCCAGATACAGAGTATGAGATCAGAGTGTTACTAACGAGACCAGGAGAGGGAGGGACTGGTAAACCAGGACCACCTCTCATCACCCGCACCAAATGCGCAGGTAAGACAAAGACAGCATGATAAAGCTTTTTAAATGAAAGAGCTTAGCAAGGTTTTCTTGTGCATGACAGTGCACAAGATTTAAATAATTAAAAATAAATCAAACTTACAAAGAATTTGCAGCAGTAACAGGCCATAGAACACAGGTAGACAAGCAGTAACAGGCGCAGCAACATCATCCAGAGAAGAACAACAGGAGAATCCAGCAGATAACATTGAGCACCAGTTAGCTTAAATGCAGAGGCAGCGTTTGTGAAATGACAAGCAAACCAGAGAAGCTGATCAGAGGAACTGTGAGGCAGCGGAGGCCGAATAAAGGAAAGGCAGCTGAGGAAGGGAGACCAATTAACAGAAGAAGATGACTTAAGAACTGCAAACCAATGGGAACTGATACATGGATATCTAAGAGAAATACACCCACACAAAAGCATGAACTGATATGGCAAGAGCTAAATGAACAGAAATAAACAAGGAAAACTGAAAATCAAAAAGAAAGTCAAACCCCAAACATCTGGATATTGTAACATGCATATTTGTTTCTGTTGGTTCCTACGCAATATTTTAAGGACCTCATCAACCGTTGCCCTTGTTTTAGAGTCAAAATTTTAATTGGGGAAGAAGTATTTAAACAATGAGTGGGCATGCAAAGTGCAGTGCAAGGCTAAATTTAGGAGGAAACTAGGGTATACTCAAACCCAGGGTATGGGTTCTCAGATGGTATTTTTCTTTAAGGCTCTCATTTCTGACCTGCTTTTTTATCTTTTTGCTTATATTTGCAGATCCTCCCTCTATGTATTAGTCCTTCTTTCATAGTCATTGGCTTTCAACTCTTTCTGTGTGCCTCCCTCTCCTCATCTCCTTTGCTCTCTGCGGATCAATAGACAGAGGGCAGAAACACTGTCTGACATTTGTAGAAATAAACGACTGAAATATAAACACAGCTAGCCTGAGGGAGAGAGACGGTGCAGGCAAAAAAAGGTTGAAATGAAAGAGAAAGAGACAGAAATAAAAGCAATGAGTTTGAATGAAAAACAGAAAAAGAGAGCAATGGAGATATGATGAAAAACAATAAGGCTGGGAAAGAAAGAGAAGAGAAAATCAGAGCGGGGCAAGAGAGCAAGAGGCGAGAAAATGATGAAACTGGGGAATGAAAATGAAAGAGATGAAAACTCATAACCACAGGGCCTGACTGATGTCTGCCAAACCCTGTGTGTGTGTGTGTGTGTGTGTGTGTGTGTGTGTGTGTGTGTGTGTGTGTGTGTGTGTGTGTGTGTGTGTGTGTGTGTGTGTGTGTGTGTGTGTGTGTGTGAAGGTGAATAAATCTGGGATATGTATGTCTGTTCTTGTTTATTGACAAAGAGGAAGTCATAGACTTGTTAAGGCGACTCATCTATTGAGCAGTTTCCTGTTTAACAGGAAGAGAAAATGAATCTTCTCACTAGTCTTACAGCTGGAACACAGGGTGTTAAAGATGCCATGTTATTGTAATCTCCACAATGTGCTGACAATAGAATAGAGCAATAAAGTCAATTATTATGTTTTTTAGGGATAATCTTTGATATTAATCTAGCCCTCCCTGAGTCTCATTAATGCATTTGTAGAATTTACTTATTATTTAATAACATATGAGTATTAATACTTTAAGATCATTGCAGAAGGACTTTTTATCACATTGCAACAATAAACTTCAGTGCATAATATTTATACTTTAGAGAATAGATCAACACAAAGTAGTGCATAAGTGTAAAGTGGGAGTAAAATGATTGTTTTTTTTTTATTTTTTTAAAGAAAAATACATTACAAATTTGGTGAGCTGTTTTTGTCTGGGTGATGTCTTCAAAAAACAATAAATCCAATCCTGGACAAACCAATTGCCGTCACAAATGACCAAATTATGAATGCCGTTCACTGGGTTTTATATTAATCTGACTATCATGGCAATTGTTCTGTTAAGGCCTCAGTGGTTTGTTTTACAAGAGTACTAAAAAGATGGCACCAATGAAGACCAAGTCACCTATCAAGATATCAAGGGAAAGGACCAGATAACCCCTTGGTAATGCCAGAGGAGCTGTGGAGATCCACAGCACAAGTGGGGACTCAGTTGACAGAACAGCTTTTAGTCATATTTTCCCAAATCTGACCTTTAGAGGGACAAGAAGAAAGTGACTGGTAAAACAAAGCCCCAAATAATTCCTGTTTGTGGCTAGCCTTAAGTCAAGCAACCACAGGTTGCCAAATCAAACACATGAAAGAAGGCACTCTTGTCAGAGGAGACCAAAACATGTTTTTACCCACATATGCAAATGCATATCAGGAAACTAATATTGCACATTGAACCAAAATTTAACCATTGCTTTTCTTGTACTATGCTTTTCTTGAGCTCGGCACAGAGAAGCTGGTGAGAATTGGGAGGTGTATGGATATAAGTAAACTACTGGGCATTCATGGAAGAACAAAACTTAAAGGATGCAAAAGACTGGAGTGGAAGTTTAACTTCCAGGAGGACAAAGACCTTAAACATACAACCAAGGCTTCAATAAAAGGGTTTAGATCAAAACATATTCATGGGTCAGAGTTACCCAATCATAATTTTGATGTACATACAATTGAAAATTAGTGGCAAGACTTAAACAATGATGCACATAAATACTCTCTATCTAATCTTCCTGAGCTAAAAGTACTCTGCGAAGAAGAATGGGCAGTTATTTCAGGCCCTAGATGCTAATGGAGCCATATCACATAGGTCTCACAGGTTTATTGGCATTTAAAATCTGTTTTAAAAATTAGTTCAGGGTGTCAAAATACATATGGTTGCCATATTTGTCAGATTACTTGGACAAGTTTATAAAACATGGATCATTTAGCTAAAGCTTAACACTTGTGCACATGTTTGCATTGGTGTATCACATTAAAATCCTAATTGCATTCATTAAAATCTCTAGTTGCAAAATGACAGAATGGAAAAAGCTTTAAGGGGTATGAATACTTGTGTAAGACCCAATATATAACTTCCAGTATGATACATTATGCTTTAATGACAGCTAATGTAGCAAACATTTTCTTGGCACGGTGCAATAACTACCAGGACTCTCCACAGGTAGCTAATGAAACTGGTGGTTTTAATCATTTATTCCCTAGTGTTTCCAGCCTTTGGGCTAAGCTAACCAGCTTCTGGGGGTATCTTCTCATTTAGTCTCTACCACAGTTGCTGCATTATCATTTAACTCTCAGCTAGGAAGCAAAATAAGCAGCTATTGAAGTACCTTATCATTAAATACACATTTTTATCTGCATCACTCAGTTTAAAAATAAATGTGAACTTATTTGTGCTTGCAAGGGTACATGAAATTTAAATTATATACACAAACTAGTCTCACTTGCTTATACTTTAAATGAGTATGCAGTAAACATAGCTATCAGGTGGTAATGACACTAAGTGGTTATTGTTGCTGTGCTCTGCTGATTCGGTTTTTGTTAAAGGGATGTCTTTATTTTCAGTTCATCTCCTTTAAGGCCGCTCTCACGCACATGCAAATTTGTCCACACCTTAAGAATGTTATTGAGTACGTTTGTGTTAGTTATGAGACACACAGGCATGGGACAGAAATGTTATTTAAATGGTAATGATTCCTTTGCTTTTCTGTTTGGTTAGGTTTGTCTGATCCCACCACCTGTAGTTTGCAGAATAAGATCTTTTATATATTGAAGACAGAGGAACACGCTCTTACAGACAAACCTGTCGGCCAATGTCAGGCAAAAGTGCTCAACATGCCACTGTATGAAAGACCATTTAATTAAAAACCAATAAAGTTAATAAAATCCTGGGGAGATGTCACATGCTGCTGAGCTATTGATATGATAAGCTCTTCTCTTTTATGCCTACATCTATTTTCATCACATTTGTTTCTTAGTTTTCTGTCTCTATCCCGTCTCATGCTCTGTCCATGTCTCCATGCTGACTTTTCTCTTGCTTTTTCTTCTTTGTTGATATATTGCTCTTGTCTGAAGGGTGAAAAATAATTAACTTGAAGTGAAGAGCAGCGAGTGCATGTGCAATGTGTGTACTTGTGTCACTGGAGAAAATGATGAAGGGGCTTTTAATCCAAATCCAGATTTTTCACCTGAAACCTTTTGTCGATGGTCAGGTTAAACACACAGAATTTCATAAGCACAAAAACACTAAAATATCAGGACCAGAAAGGTAAACAGAAAGATAACATGCTACCACATATGTCTTCAAGAAAGTCCAATCATTAATGTTGGGCTGCACAACATTAGAGCATCTTATGATGGTGATAATATTGGAATAAGATATCAGTTTTGATAAATGTCCGTTTTCACTCATCTAAATGGTAAGTGGAACTGTATTTACGGAGCACCTCCATAAAGCGGACTAACTTTATGGAGTCATACAGACCAAATGGCCGTGGCATATAACTGACAATATGCACACAATGTGTGATAGGCATTTCCCTTACAAACCAGAAAATCCAAACTTTTACTCACTGTTAAACTTTACAAATCTATGCCACATTTTTCCTCGCAAATGACAAATAACTGAAAATGTTGCATAATAAACCTCATAAGTATAATTGTGTGTTATGTTTTTGGATTATTGGTCCTTCTGCTACACACCCGTTTGAAGACGGAATTAAATTGTTTCCCCTAAAGCTAATGATATCTGGCTGAACTGTGTGTTAAGAGCCACATACTGACTTTTGTGCATTCCTCAACATGTTATCGGCATCAAATTCTGCCTAACAATTATTTTTTTTAGATTAGACAGACACGAGAATACAAGTGTATTTAATCTGTTTTTTACCCTCATATTTTTTGCTGCTGTCTGTGCTTTGTTTTATATCAGTATGTCACACTAGTTGATTGCTACGGCCATGAGCTGGATCAGAAGCATGTTATTTTTAGACACATTTTCCTCCATTTTCATCTTGACACTATTCAGCTAATCATCAAGACATAAAGAACACATTTAGATCTCTGTATAAAACTATGATCTATAAGGAGTGATACATTATATCTACAGAAGGTTTCATTGAAGCTCTATCTATGACAAGCACAAACTCATAATTTTGGAACAACAAGGTAATACTCAAAAGCAGTCAAGCTAAAAACAGGCACATCTACATCTGTAAAAAAACAAACAAAAAAAAAACATACAGTTTTGTGTAGCCCTGTTCATAACGCTGTTGGCTTTGTTGGTGCCAAACAGGCCCTGCCTGAATTCAGAACATTTTCCCTTTTAAAATTTCACCAATAGCAAACAGATGCAGTCCAGCACTTTATTTAGTTCATGTTTGTGGTTTGGTGATAATTCTCTCATTATTTGACATATAAAGACAAATATTTTTTGGGGGAAAAAAAATCAAAATTTGACTACCTTAAGTTTCCAATCAGCTAAGAAACTCAACGTTCTACGCTTCAAAACAATGAGGGGTTGTCTTTGTGGAAACTGCCATTAATTTTGTGTTGGTAAGGGTATTTATTTAGTAACAACATAGTGTGGTAAATACGTTTATCTTAATTATACATCAATAATAATATGCTTAGGCAGAAGCAAAATGCTCACATGAATATGCCAAATTTACTTACTCTTCAATAATACTTAACCTCCAGAATGACACAAAAAACTGACAAAAAACAAACAAACAAGAACATCTGTTTTTGTGGTTGTTTTTTGTGTGTGGAAGAACTATTTTTGGACAGGGCCTTAGTAGAGGTTTTAATAATTTTTGCAGTGCCCCATGAAAACCGTATTTCATTTAGCTTCCTAATGAAAACTAAAGACACAGTGCGTGCAAACAGGACATAGACTCATGCAGAAAGCAACAGAATGAGACTCTGATTGAATGTCGTGGGTTTCATTTGTCTTCCTCATGACAGTGGAAGGATTACGAGGAACTAATTGGACAGATTAACTTGGATTTAGCAACATTTTCTCTAGACCTTTTCTTTTTCAACGTCTTCTCTCTTTCTGCATTTTCTTTAATCTTCCCTATTTTCTCCTTAGTTTGACAGTGTTGCTGTTTATTTGTTGGCTTTCTGTTGCTTCATGCTGAGGAGCATGGCTATGTTCCCGTTAGCGTGGTTTAATTTCATTTAGTTTCATTTCCTTTGCTTTTGTTTTCATGCTTTAATTCAAACCTCTGGATTCTGCTGATATGAAGCTTTCTGTCCTTGGTGTTATTGTTGGTGTTTATTGGTATTGTTGTTGTTTTCAAAGCTCCATCTGTGAAGAACAAAGCCTTTTAGTTTCAACATGAATCCAGTCATTTGTCAGTCTACAGGAGGGGGGTGGGGTGGGGACAAGGAGGCTCTGTGGTTTGCCTTTGGACTTGGTCCCATTTGACTTTGGCCACCTTCCAAACTAGTTATCGTCTCTCACCCATTCCACCTCTCTCTCCCCCTTCCTCGTCTCCCTCACGCGGCTCCTTTTATCTGTCCCTCAGTCCATCCCGACAGTTTCATTTTTTCATGCATTTCTTTCTTTCTTTCTTTCTTTCTTTCTTTCTTTCTTTCTTTCTTTCTTTCTTTCTTTCAGCTTGCCTCTTTCCCTGCTTTTACCATCTACAGTAGGGATAAGCGGCAGTGCATTTTGAGTCAGTATGGGAATAGGGTATTGAAATGATGAGTGTGTGAGTTGTGGAAACATACAGTGCCTTGCAGAAATATCAATAGAACTTTTGCACCTTTTGTCATTTCACAACCACAAACATTGACGTGTTGTGGTAGGATTTTATTTGATAGACCAACACAAAGTGGTTTGTAGCTTTACAAAGAATGAAAAACATGTTTTAAGCTTGGTTAGGTTGTAAAACAATATCCCAGGTTTTGAATATCTCACAGAGATCTGTTCAGTCAATCCCTTTGCCTTAGAAAGAGAATTGCAGAACTGGAAACATTCCAAGACATGACCATCCGTCTAAGCTGACTGACAGGACAAGAGAGTGTTATTCAGACAAGCACCTAGGAGGCCCAGGTAACTCTGGGGGAACTGTGGAGATCCACAGGGATTTGTTTACAGCAAAACTATTAATCATGGAATTTACAAATCTGGGCTTTAGAAAGTCATAGTTGAAAGAAAGCTATACGAAGTCTAAAGTTTGCTATAGATTTGCCAAGTCGTGTTTGTGACAGAAAATGTTAAAGACCCACATCCCACCCTGACCTCAATAAAACATAGAGGTGGAAGTTTCATTCTGAAGGAAGGCTTTTATTACGTAGAGACAGGTGAAGCTAAATACAGAAGAGTCCTGGAAGAAAACAAGTTAGAGGCAGCAAATGACTTGAGGCTGGGATGGAGGTTCACCTTCCAGCAGACACCAACATCAAACAACCACATGTTATGGAATCGCCTAGTTAACGTCCAGACATACATTCAATTAGGAGACTTTACCAAGACTGCATGCTGCTGTGTACAGATGCTGTTCATCCAATCTTACTGACCAGAAAATATGTTGCAAATGAGAATGGACACAAGTTTAGACTCTAGATTTGCATTACATACCTCAAAAGACTTGCTACTGTAATTCCGCTGATAAATAGTTTTACAAAGTACTTACTTATTTAGGAGGGCTAAATATAAATGCATGCTCCAGTTTTCAGATTTTTATTTAAAAAAAACCTAAAAACTATTAATTATTTTCCTTCTTCCTGCCAGTAATGGTTTACCTTTTACTGACCTATTATATTAAATCTCAATTTAATAAATAAAAGTTAGTCGTTGCTATATCTCAAATTATGAAAAAGTCAAAGGGCTGTAAAAACTTGCATAAGGCACATCTATTTAGAACAGGATTGGTGAACGTGCGGCTCTTCTGCCTGTCCTGTGCAGCTCATGGTGACGTGGCTGATCTGTTGAGATTATCATTTTAACTTCAGTTTCACCGTCATTCGCTTGAATGAGAAAGGAATGAGAAAATCTAATATGAAAACTTTAAAAACTATTTAGGTTTATGCTATAAGGCATTTGAGTTATTAAAACGTGCAGACATTTAGATGTGCAGCTCTTTGCAATGCTATTTGATCTAATTTCTGGCTCTTGATGCTGATGGTTGGTCACCCGTGGTTTAGAAGGTCACATTGATGGGAACCTTCCAGATATGAATTTAACATTTGAAAGTTAGGCTTGTTCAAGTCATGTGACTGTCATGGGAGTCCAGGATTTGTCACCTGAAAATCAATGCAGTTGCCTTAACTAATGAAAGTAATAAACAACTTTGTTTTTGTTTTTTTTGTCTGATTTTGTGTAACATGTACCTGTTTTTTTCTTTAATTATTTGTTGATGAGAATCTCACTCTTGAGCAGCATTGGCATTGAGAGAACAAAAACATCTAAGCTATTTATTACTTTCCTTCGTGTGTGTGTGCGTATATATTTATATGTATGTATGTGTGTGTGTGTTTCAGCAGCACTGTTTATGGGGAGGATCACAGGTATTGATTTTAACAGACATGGACAGAAAAAGAACCGAGACAAATGAGTAAGAGACAGAAATGGAGCGAGGCAGGCAGAGAAAGCAGTTTTCCCTCTTGCTCTATTTAAATGTCAACTATCCAATAACTGGTTGAAGCCAAAATGAAATGCTTTGACCCATTCTGCCATTAGCACCCAATATTGCACACACAGTACATGAATAATATTTGCTCGGCAGAGAATTGCCTGTACAACCGTTCGTCTTTTTTAGTATTTTCTATTCCTCCTCACATTCTGTGTCATTTTATTGGTAAGATATTTGTATTTAAATGGTGTAGCAACCCTGACATTATTGTAATATGCCCTCTGTGTGCATGTGGTTTGAGTTGTGTGAGGTTTGTGCTTGTCCTTGAAAGCAAAATCTTATGGGGAGTTTTAAGAGAGGTGAGCATTCACACACACACTCACAATCACCCAAACCTACCTTCCCTCTGCCCAGATTTAATCTTGATTTTTGTCGCAACCTTAAGCGCGAGAGTGTGTATTTGGGTAATAACTGAGTGCAAGAGTGTGTACGGCCAGTTTCAGAGGCAGTTTGTGTGAGTGACAGGTAGATAATGGGCTGTCAAGAGGAAACAACCAGTTTGTGTCCTTGTGTTGTCTCCTCTGAAAGAAGGAAGCCAAGGGAAAAAGACAGGCCAAGACAAGGAGTTTCAGAAAATAATTTTATCATGAACTGTTTTTTTTATTATTATTGAAAAGTTTTTGAAAAACTGCAAGTCATGTAGGAGTATTACAAGAGAGTAAAACAGAACAGGGATTTTCAATTATATTTGGTCAGTTCTAACTTAATTGGTCTACCATATTATATTAGTTAGAACTCATTACCTTATCAGATTTGCCAGAGTTTGGAAATATCATAATCAGCCGAACAATCAGTCAAGATATCCAACAGCTTTTCTTCACAGCAGCCTCCCATGTTCTTAGGTCAAACCTGCTAAAATAAACAGGCTAAAACAGAATGTTTTATGAGATCTGTATTTTACAGTTTTTTGTTTTGTTTTTGTAGAAATTAGAAAAGTATAAAAACAAGGGGAAAATAGAACTGTCTCTGTATTGTAGCTGAACTTTGGGGATGTATTTTTAGTTTTTTTCAGTTTTAAGATTTTATTAATAAAAAAAGTCCTTGGCTTCCTCCAAAAGCATACATTTTGTCTTGTGCGGGGGGCATCCATCCTCTCGCAGGTTGCCCACTGGAAACACGCATCCCCTGTAACACTATGGGCATTGATTGGTTATCCAGGACTGAAGTATGGATAATTGTGCTTTTAATACTGTTTATGTTCAGGTGCAGGTTTTTTTTTTTTACCCGTAAGGATAATAAGACCAAAAACCTTTGGGGCTTTTGAAAACCCAATTATTTTATTTTTTTTTACATTGAGGAAATTACAACAGTGTCAGTGTAGTTTATTCTTGTGGATCCCTGTAAACTCAGTGGATAATACTTGCATTTCCTTTGGACATGCTCTTATGCAGAAGAACTCATCATGCTTTATGCTTGCTGATTAAGTGGTCACTGCTGTCTGAGAGGCAAAGACTTTTCAGCAGAGCGTTACTCTGTCAAAGCTAATTACATGCTACTTGACAGCATAATATCTTTTCAGCTTTGAGAAGTACTTAAAAAAACTTTTAAGTCATAAGACTTTGGCAGTCATTGGCAGTTCCTGAATATATTAGCTTTGACATTATATAGGGAAACTAACTGGCTAAGCTCCTAAATTTAAGTTGACCCTTGCTGTTGAATGTTGGAGAAAGCAGAAGTTGGTTAACCTGACTCTTGCCAGATTGATGTAGTTCTCTCGAGCGCCGCACTCTGCGGAACGAAATCCATCTGGCGAGAGTCAGGTTAGAAGTTGATAGTCATCCATGTAAATGAACTGCTTGGCATGAAGTTGACTCATGAGCAGTAAGTCTCTGTGTGTGGGATGGGGATATGTGTGCATGTGGTAGAACTAGGGGGCTTATTGATCCAGTTAAATGAGCCAGTTAAGGTAATTAAAGCCTTGGCCAGTGAGGAAGCAAAGAAGATTATATTGACAATAGCATTCTGAATCCACATAAAGGATGGAAACCAAAGATCTGGCTCACAGAATATATTGCATTTGAGAAATGGTTGAATGGCAGCACAGAGAAATTAGTGTTTGTTAAAACCCGGCTGTATCATCTTGGGGAAAAGTTGGCTCTGCACTCCTGGTTGTTTTTGGCAACAACTAGAACATTTGCTTGAATCCCATATTGCACAGAAACTGCAAGCCTCAGATATAGTTTTTTTAAGTTTAAAATGAGGTGAATATTTAAAAAAACACCATAAAAACAGCATATGAAATGTGTTTCTTAAAACAACACACACATTTACAATTTCCTTTATTTGTGTAATGCAATGGTGTATTTTGAGGCAATCTGAAATGTCTGTCCCGTTTGGTTTACCTTTCCTCTCTCCTCTCTTTTGTGCAGAGCCCATGCGCACACCCAAGAGGCTGAAGATTGCTGAGACCAGGTCTCGTTTGATTGCGGTGGACTGGGAGTCCTTGGGTTACAACATCACTCGCTGTCACACTTTTAATGTCACCATTTGCTACCATTACATGACTGCCAACAACCGCAGCAAAGCTGACTGCTTGGATATGGATCCTAAAGGTAGAGAACATATCTCATAGTGTTTATTGTTGAAAGGTATGTTTAGAAAAATGTCATAGGATAATTTGCTAAAAACAATGGGCAAATTATTATTTAAGTCTGAGTAAGGACTTGTCCATATGAACATTATTACACACCACTCATCCTTATCCAAGTGGCATGGTGAGAAAATGTTTTTTTTGTTAGTGTTGTCCAAAGTAGATATTATTAAAACCCTGTTAATGGTGCCAGTGTGGATGGGATATCTAGAGTTCATTAGAAATTATGACAGAATAAGTCACTCCCCACTCTCTTATTTTGTGTTAGAAACTGGAAGAAAAAAAACTCAACTGAATAGTTTTTATTGGCTTTATCTTGAGATAAAAAATTTGTTTTCCAATTTCTGATCAACGTTCTTCCAATCTTAGTTTTAGACCTTTATGATCTCTGTTAGATTACCTTAGTTTAAATATTTATAGTAAAATAAATACAATTTCTCAAAATCCACACAGAATTACTTTTTCTTTCTACCTCTCCATCACTGAAAATCTTCAAACACAATAGAGTCCTCCAGGTAACTGGACATATGTATAAATCTCAACTTAAAAGAATTACAACAAACAGTATGTCCCATCCTCTTTTGTCAGATAGATTATAGCTCATTAACTTGTTTCTTTTTTAGCACATCTGAAAATCTAATATCAATATTCAAATGTTTTTTTCAAGGTCATTTTGCAATAAATAACCATTTCCAACTTAATATTCCCATTCTGCGATAAATTGTAAATAATTTGTTCATTTATTGTAACCATACATTTTGCCGCTATCTTGGCCAGGACTCCCTTGAAAAACAGATTGTTAATCTCAATGGGACTTTTCCTGGTTAAATAAAGGAATAATAATAATAATAATACAGAAGCATTGCACAGCATATCCTACCTCATCAATTAAAATGTTTTAGTTGGAATACAAGTGATATACAATTTTGCAGTTAAAAATGACAAAATCAGTACAAAGTGGACATTTTATATCTGGCTTTAGCATCCTACAATACGGAATAGAATTATTAGCATGATTAGCATTACTAACAGCAGTTTCTCAGTGTAGAGCAGGAGTGCCCAAGTCCAGTCCTTGAAAGCTTCTATCTTCCCCAACACACCTGAATTTAATGATTGGCTCGTTACCAAGTCTCTGCATAGCTGAATGACATGATGAGGAAATTCAGCCATTTGATTCAGGTGTGTTGAGGAGAAGATTGATCTAAAAGTTGCTGATGGTGTCTCAAGGACTACACTAGGGCACTGCTGGAGAGTCAGTAGACCCTTAAGTTAACTGTGACATTTGCATTTGTGACCATTTACTAATCTAAGATGTCTTATAAATCTTGACAGGGATAAACAGAACAACTTTGCTGTAATAGATTTGCTTTCAAAAATTTCTTGATGTCTAATTTGAACAGCTGACTTTGCTCCTTGAAAAATATATTTTGCAATCTAGGGAGTTCTTAAACCTGTTCTTCCTCCTCCAATTTGATTTTTAATTGCTTCATTTATACTGAAAAGAAGTAACTGAGTCTACTTCCATCAGTATTTCCACACTGACAAGGATTGTTGCCGGTGCGATGCGGTAGAGGTTATGCATGATCAGAAGAATTTGGGGAATTTTGATTTAAAGCGGGGCAATCTCTGATCACAAGCAGTCAAGTATATCAACAGCTAATTCTGGGTACCAGTCAATTTCTCAGAGCATTTCTATATGTTTTAACATTTACTGTCATCACTGTTTCAATTAACGTCACAGTTAATGACTGAGTCAAAATAGTACACAGTCTTAAAGGGAAGGTTAGTTTTGCAGGAATCTTTTTCCTCGCACCTCTTAAATCATGGTTCTTCTTCTGAATTAAGACATAGTTAATATCATTCTTGCCATTTACTGGGGTAGTAGCACAGTGCTCTTGATTGGAATCCCAGAGATCATCAAGTAACAGAGTGAGGGAAAAAAATATATTAAAAAAAATCTGCCAATTCATCATTGATACCAGCATCTGATTGTTTTAAGCACAGACACAAAACCAGAAATGCAGATTACAGTAGTCTATGTGCAATGTTTTTAATATTCCATTGAACGCATTATGTGTATTGCAGGTCTCATTCTGCCTTAGTAAACCAATGAAATTCAAATTATTTATGTTCCCTCTAATTGGGTTGGAAATCTTTTGATCTTTATGTTTATTAATCTGACAGAGCTGCAGTTATTCTGATGGTTTATTTCTCTGAGTTTTATTTTCATGCACAAATGCCAGACCACTCTTTACAATACAAGTCATGGCTACTTTTTTCTACTTATGGCAGTAACTCTGTGTTTGAAAGTTGTGTACACTTATGATTTATTTTGAGGCATCTGCAATACAAAGGGTCTTGCGATCTCAGCCCTTCGACATAGTCAAGACTTAAGTAATACCTGCCGTAAACATGTATTTGCTTCTGACACACCGATAAAACACTGCATTTAAATCTGCACCTTTAAGGTCTGAAAGTGACAATTACATGAGCTACAAATAGGTTGTTGTTTGACAATATAATTATTCGTTTTCTTTGTTTCCTTCTCAGCGCCACGTCACCTGGTGGGAAGCCTGCCCCCTTACACCAATGTCAGTCTGAAGATGATCCTGACCAATCCAGAGGGCAGGAAGGAGAGTGATGAAACTATCATTCAGACCGATGAAGATGGTAAAAATAAAACACATTTATTGGTTGTCGGAATATGCTTTTTTAAAATGTGGTTTATATTTATTTTAATTTCAGCCTGTTTTACAATTTAAATCCATAAAAGTCATAACATTTTATGACTCTCATCTGTAAGTCGTCTTGTGTATGTTTCAGTTTGGTCCCAGGTTTCTCATTTACAGAGCAGCATTTTACAGCCGGTTTTATTAGCATTTACAGATTGTGCCTCTGTTTGTGTCAACAGTTCCGGGTCCTGTTCCCAGTCAGTCACTTAGAGCCACTCCATCTGAAGAGACAATAAGCCTTTCCTGGAAGGAACCAGCTGAGCCCAATGGAGTTATAACACAATATGAGGTAGCGTCATTTGTGGGAGCAGTCGACGGCGCTAAATTAATAACACACATTTCCACAAACATATTGAAAACCAAATTATTTTTTTCTGCATCTCTTCAGATCAGCTACATTGGTGTGCGCTCGTTTGACCCTTCAGTACCTCTGCAGCGGCCAGGACTGACAGTGGCGTTACCTTCGAATGCTACCCATTACACATTCGCCCAACTCCACCCTGGTGTTACATATCAGCTCTCTATACGAGCATCAACCTCCAAAGGCTTCGGTCCTGCATCCACGCTTAATGTGACCACGAATATCTCAGGTAGAAGACAGATTTGAAAATAACACAAATATATTTAGCACCATTATTGCTGCATGATACTACTACTGTTTCTCTCTTAGCCCCGACAATAGATGAGTACGACGTGTCAGAGGCATTTCTTAATGAAACTGCGACAACTATCACTGTCCTGCTCAAACCTGCACAAGCTAAGGGTGCACCTATAAGGTATTATTTTCATACATACCATATTTCTTGCTTCTGGCTAATGAGTATTGAAGACAACTCAAAGTATTACTTTAATTTATCTCTTTTGTCAACAGCGCATACCAGATTGTGGTGGAGGAAGTGAATCCTCAGCGGTCACGTCGCCAGGCTTCCTCTGATTGTTACGAGGTGACTGATATACAGCTCTGCATAGATGTAACAAGTCAGAGATGCATTTACCTGTGTGCTAGTGTACATTATGTGGAAATGTATGCCAAAAAATACAATGTAATCCTCCGACATCTCAATAATAAAGCAGATCAGGTTCTAAAAAACAAACTGCACTATGGTATATCATGTACTATTAATATAAAAGCTTTCCTGTGTGTTATTTATCAACTAAAGTTATTAACAAATTATCCTTAATGTCCCCAGGTTCCAGTTTCCTATCACAGTGCATCAAGTGGTGGATCTCCGTATTACTATGCAGCCCAGCTATCCCCCAGCAACCTGCCGGAGCCTCTTCCTTTTACTGTGGGAGACAACAAGACATACCAGGCAAGTGTTTAAGGCCAATGTTCCAATGATAGTATAATGTATAGTATAGTATAATGATAGTATAATAACCTAATCAAAGAAAATACATAGAAAGTTTAACAAAAGTTGTACCACTGGTTTGCAAACTAGTCATGTCAACTAAAAGAGGTAGAGGGAAATTTAGTTGCAGCAGGATTTTTGCAATATAAGGACTTTTATTGCCAGTGGTATTTTATCAAGGTGCTTGCTGTATTCAGCTAAATGCATCACTAAAATCCAGTGTTTTGTGGCCAAGATTATTTATCATTAGAAAGGTATCTTCCCAATCAGGAAATGCACCTGCAAATAGGAATAGTGACAGCTAGTTGTAGTTCTTAGGTGGTTTATGTCAATGAAGGAAGAAGGCATGCTAACTAAGGAAGCCGTTTGGCCTTTGTAGCTTGAGACCAGGAGCTGCTGTCGACCTCGGTGCTGTGATGAGTGGAGTACAATTTTTAACAAAGGCTGTAAAGCAAGTTCTGATTATGGCAAGAAAAGTCACGCTTGAAAGATATTTTTAAGGTTCCAGAATAAAGGAAGTCTTGTAAGTGTTGGAGAGTGCGGGATGCAGGATGAAAATGTTCACAATCATTGGTTGGACACCTGGCCCTAACCATCAGATCATTACTGCTGGGTCTAGATCTGGCTGAACGAAGGTTGAGGGTCTGCCTTTAATGTGTATAGATTATGATTGTGCAACTGATTGCAGCTGGTTGGGTTCTGCTCTGACCTACCTGTACCAACTTTAAACATCCAGAAACACAACAAGGGTGATTGGGGATGGGAATAGGAAACCGGCTGCCTTGCCAGAAATGCCATGTTTCCAACAACATGACCTGCACTGGATCAAGTCTTCTTTTTGGATAAATTAGAATCAATAAACCCTTTTCTTCCCATCTAAATACATGTGGGCTTCCTATATTTGAATTGCAAATACACTGCTCAAATTTAGCTTCAAGAAATATGAAAAAATAATAATAATTAAGCAACACAAGCTAATTTTCTATAAAAGAGGCAGCTTTACAACATGATCCCACAGACCTTTGTGACACGTAATTTAACATTATGTCAATACAATTCACCTAAAAGGTGTAATATTTCCAATTTCTGATCAAAATACTGGCATTTGATAAAGGAAAGTTACTATACTGCCTGAAGTAAAGATAAATTCATTGCTATCCTGCTATACAGGGATTTTGGAATCCTCCACTGGCACCAAGGAAGAACTACAACATCTACCTTCAAGCAGTTAGCAGCACGGAGAGGGTAAGTTAAAATTTGTTAACTTTGATGCCCAATATTGCAACAACAAGCTTGTGCTCTAAACCCGTTAGCCGCTATAATGAAATATATTTAGTTGCAGAAAAAAGGAGATGATGTAATAAACTTTACTATAAAAGCTCTAAGCAATAATGTGAAACCTTAGCAAACGGTTTACAATATGAGTACAGTACAAGCAATATTAGTCAGTATTAAATTGTCTTTTTAACAGTCTCTTGTATGGGACTAACATATTCTCCTTTTGTATATTTACTATTTTTTGCAGGAAACTAAGACACAGTGCCTGAGACTGGCAGCTAAACGTAAGAGCACACCATTACTGTTCACATATCTTATGGAAATAAACACCTTAAATTGTGACGTAATTACAGCTTGAAATTTTCAAAATTTGTGAAAGGGTTCATATATATATATATATATATATATATATATATATAGATATATATATATATATATATATATATATATATATATATATATATATATATATATATATATATATATATATATATATATATATATATATATTACAATATATCATTAGTGAGAAAACACATCCATGTCATGTATGCTTGAGTTCAGTTCTAACATTTGTATTTGCACGCTTTCCAACTAACAGATTTTAGCAGTAGCCATATGTTGATAGATTATCAGTCAGCTTTTAAACGTCGAAGATATAATCCATGAGAAAGCCCACACACATACATGTGCTGTTTTGAAAGATAAAACATTTTTAATGGGTCTGATGGATTAACATTTAGCTGTTTAGTGTCAGAACAAGGATAAACAGAAAAAAAACATATTATGTTTTCAATGAAACTGATAATCAGATGCCACTGCATAGCACACAGTGATAAAGATTTTACGTGTTAAATATTAGAGCCACTCCAAAAAAAAAAAACGAGATATTTCCATCCTCTTCTTGGTTTATCCTGTTTTCAAGGTGTTGATATCTATAAAATGTACTTACATCATATACAGCTAATATCTTGACAGTGAATTGCAGCTTTGACCTACCCTCATTAGTCATACTGCTGCTGCTTTTCTGCACTTAGTCGGTTTGACCTTGCAGTGCAGTAGGCTCATAAAGCTACACAATCAGATGACATCATTTGGAGCCCAATAAGCCATTACAATGAGCCGTTACTGCTAATTACTTAGGTTGATGACAGCCTAGCTTGCCATCTATATGGACTGATGAATAAATTGTGAGCTATTCGTATGAGTTCAAAAAGGTTAAAATGAATTTCAGTAACCACAAGATTTAGTTTGAGGAAACTTGTTCTCTAGAGATTATGGAAGTCCAGCCAGAGTGACCAGGAGATGTTTGCCTGTAGACGTATAAGGAATTTGATCCATGGCTAGATCAAAGGTGTGGTTATGTCTCTGCGATGCCTGCAAGGTGTCACATTTCCCCAGCAGTATATAAGAGGAAAGGCAGACTTTCCTAGGTCATCATATTTCAAATAATGCTTGTAGCCGTACTTGCCAGAACAGGTGGTCACTTGGACCAAAAGCTGCTGAAACAAACTGGCATCCTTTCAGCCTGAGGAGCTCTGAGTAACCGAAAGACTTTAGAGAGGATTTTTTAAATTGTGGATAATAATAGGGAGGAACAAACTAATGGGCAAAGAGGTTGGACGAATGTCCCTTTCTCTCTGCATGTGTTTGTGCACTGAAGCATGCATCCAGGAGGGAGGATTAAGTGATGGTGGTCCTATTAGGTCATCTGGGGTATTGTGTATTGTCATTGCCGCCTCAGGGAGTTTAGTGTGCCTGCGTTTGTGTGTGTGTGTGTGTGTGTGTGTGTGTGTGTGTGTGTGTGTGTGTGTGTGTGTGTGTGTGTGCGCGCGTGTGTGTGTTAGTGTACTGACCTGGATCATTTTTACAGACATTAAGAGTCGACATTATGAGGTCAGGCTGTAAAGCCTTTCAAGATGTGGATGTTGTCTTGTTTGGATTCTGTTGAGTTGTCTCCTCCTGGCTTGTCAAAAGTTGTGGGGAAAAAATGTTGTGTTGTCATTTACCATGGTAATAGCAGAAAGAAAACTAGATAGATTAAAATGTTTATCTGTAGAATTCAATTTCAAGGAAAACAATCCTTATATGGAACCTTTTTCTTTTTTTTACAAATTGGACATTTAAACTCGAGTTTTGGTTGTTGATTTATGCAAAGTAGTAATTTTTTGTGAGCAGAAAATAGAAATACTATTTTTTAGCACAAACATTTAATAAATCCACAACAGTTTATTATAGTAACTGCAATAAGGTAACAACATTAGAACAATTCTGAAAGTCAATCATTTTACAAAGATCTGCTAGTTTTAGCAATGAAAAAGCAAATTCTTCCTGAAACTGGTGATTTTTGAAAAAGCTTTGAAATCCAGCTAATATGTTACCAACAAATAATTACACCACACTAATAACATTCACACAGCTAACATTGCAATTTACATTCTATCAGCAATATCTAAAATAAACACTGAATCTGTGCTTGTAAGTATTATGTATCAAGCAAATTACCATCAATAGAATTTATTTCTGTAAACTATTTAAAATACAAAACTCTACACTGATAACTGCCTAACCCTTTTCTGCATGTCTGTGTGGATTTATCATTGAAAATTATTATTATTGTTGAAAACAATGTTACTGAGGCCATTTTGTACTATTGCTCGTTGTGCAAGAAACAATAAGAACAGCAGAGCCTTTTTGGTTGGGTCATTCAAATTTCAAAAAGTAGATACAGTGAGGTAAATATTTAGGTGAAAGTATACTAGATGAATCCAAATGTGTTTCTTTGGAGTTTTGAAGTCGCTTATTTCCAACTAAAGGCAGGATATGGGTATTACAACATTTTTGTTAGGAATGTATCAGGATGTCTGAAGCCAAGGCCTTACTGCTGTCCAGATGCAGTGGCACTCTGTAAAGTATATAATACAAAACTACTACATATGGCTACTGTTAAAATATAAAACATCAGGGGTGTAAATCATAGGTATGCGTTTCACAAAATGTGTTTCAATCCTTTTTATATCATCATTTAGACAAAGTAAGCTGTGTTTTTGAGCTAAGCCATCCTTTATGGTATGATAATAAACATTGTGACAGCAGCTTTACAAACATTAAAGAAACTGAGTCATTATTTTTGTGTAATGTTACATCAGGACATGCTCTACTAACAAACATATTTTGAAAATAGTAGTGTTCAGATCACAAATATGTAGCAGATAAAGCAGGATTGGGATTATTTATATCTTGTTGATATTTAGTATCTAAAGTAGATTATTGTTTGGTAGCTGTATTACAACATGTTGAGTGTTTCACATATGTTTTCCTCTTGGATTATTGGATTACTATAATACACCATAATGTTCTAGTTGGCAGTATAGAAAATTCTGGTTGTACAAAATAAAATGAAGCTGCCGAACTTCAAAGGCATCCCATGCCCCTCATGGACCAGGTTTAACATCCTGCAGCCGGCTTGAAACATCATTGATGAATTATATTCCAAACAGTAAAAGTCAGAGAGTTCAGTCAATCCCCCAAAGTCATCAAGTACAGAGCTTTGATTTGAGTATTGCACTGTGACATTGGTGCAGAAATATTTAGTAGCTAATGTCAAATTACATTTCAAAAGTTTTATCTGATGAACACAGGATGCCTGGAATGAGATACACACAAAAAGAATGCAAAAAACCAAAGTAGATTGAGTATTTATTGTCTTCTGTGTTTGCACTAAATGAAGGTTTTATGATGGTTTTTCCACTGACAAATTGTAGTTGGAAATTGTGTTTGCAGAGTTCATTGGTTTAGTACATTTACCATCGAGTAATTGCAAATGCTTTTAGCTCAGTTTATCAAGCAGCGGAAGACGCTGTAGGCCAGGACAAACTGATGCTCTACAGCTGTCTTTATACGGGACTTCAACAAAGGCTGAATTATAAAATTCACTCTGCCATTATAATCTGTGTTTATGAGTATCTTTGTCAAGGGTCAACTCTAAATGACCTGCCATTAAATGTTTATTTATACATTGCACTTTTCCAAATTACACCAGCAATGTTGAATAAAATGTATAAAATATAACTGAGTTTTAAAAAGCATTCAAACAAAATGTTTTTGTAAAACAAAAACAAAAAAGATCAGTTTTCAAAACAAATGGGCTTTATTGTTATTGGAAAGATTGTTCACCTTTAAAGCTTCAACAAAACAAAGCACTTTCCTTTTAACTTTACTTCAAAAGTGAAACGCTTCAGCTCCGGGCCTTCTTTGTTGTACTTCTCATTTCATGGTGTTTTAAATTCGGATTTGTCACACCAAAGGCCAGTTTTCCTGTTAGCCTCAGCCCATCTTAATGTTCTTTTGCCTAAATTTTACAGCAGCATTTTTGGGCGCTTTAAGATACAATTTGTACTTTAATTTGTCATATTAAATCCTGCCATTCCTTATTTTATTTAAAATATACCAATTCTGACTGCAACACACTTTAGAATCACGTCTACTTGACTGATCTATTTACCATTTTTCAGTTGAAGAAAAGTTGACAAATCTTTTAGAATTCAGAATAATGAAATGCTCCCCAAATTTGCTTTAAACCAGTATGTCTGTTAAATATTTGTTTCATTAATGACAGTTAAAATGTAATTTATGGTTCTGTGATATTCCTCTACAATTAATTAATAAAAGCTGACTGTTTACCTGATTTTTAGCTCAGGTATAATTAACCCTCCTATATTTAAAACCCGCATCTTTCTTTTTTCCCCACACCTGTCACTCCCACGACTTTCCTGATGTTTGGCATTTTGTAGCGACAGCTTCAGAGAAAACAAAGATTATTCGTAGGATTGTGAGATGGTGTGCTTTGACAGCACGAGATGACTGCTTGTGTAAATAGTTAAAAATAGTGTCAAAATTCTTTCCACGGTTTTTAACCAGCCTACAGCCAGACAGCACAGAGCATAAAAAGTAAATAGGTATATAAAAAAAATGTTTTTTAAGGTTTCTTAGCTTAGTTTGTTTTTATTCTTATTCAACCTGTATTCTCGAAATAACCCTAGTTTGAATAATAATCTAAAGTTTATGCTTTTTTTTTTCTTTTGTTTGTTCATTTTAGTACTTATTGTTGTTAAAATTTCATTCTTACCAGGTGCTACAGAGGAACCTGAAGTCATCCCAGACCCTGCCAAACAGACAGATCGAGTGGTGAAAATAGCTGGAATCAGTGCCGGTGTTCTTGTCTTCATTCTGCTGGTGCTGGTGGCCATCCTGCTGGTCAAGAAAAGGTGAGTTGCAGCCCCCAATTACATCCGCTAAAGCAGGTCTTATGGATTTTTTTTTTTTTTACAGACACCATAAACATAAAACTACCAATACTGAAAGTGCGCACCAGCAGGCATGCAAATGCAAGAATACACAGACACAATCGTTCACCAGGCTGTCTTTTCTTGTTGATTGTGGTTCCAGCATTTGTTGTAGTGGCACCATCTCTCATCCATCCATCACAAATATTGATCTCCCCTCAGAACCAGTTTGTTTGTCTTTCTAAAGGTTCTTTTAAGGCACCAAAAGGCTGGAGACCTGTTTTCTGAAGTCCATGTGAAATATGCATAGTTTGAAAATGGAATTTTGAAATTGTCTGAATGAACAGATTCTCATAGCTGCCCTTGTAAATTAATTTGTGTCTTGCAGTGGGTGAAGTACTGAAGCAAAGGTCAATAGAAGTAGATTTCAGAAAAAATGAGGTTGATGAAATGAAATAAAGGAGTTTGTTTTGAAAAGAGAACAAAACAACTTTAACATTTATTCATGGCATTAATCCAAGATTATCGTGTTCTTACTGCAACAGTTTGGCCTGAGTTGTGTTAATTTGGTGCAGAGCTCCACCTAGTGGTGGCTGCACACAGCTACAGAAGGAGAGTTGATTATTTCCCCTTTTCAAGCTTATTATTATTGTTATTAATATGCATTACTGTTGTATAGAGGTTATATAACTTTATTTATTATTTTAAAGAATATGTTTCATTTTATAGAGTTTCTAGAGTTCAGAGTTTCTAGGATTTATTGTTGTAAACTTATCAATGCATACAACTATTAACACCACAAATCCTTTGTTTTTTAACATATCCGTCCAGTAAGACACGTGTATGCACTTAAAAATGTGATTCACCAAAAATGTTGGTAATTTGCAGACAGTATTGTTAAGACTACATGCGTCCAACACCTAAATTAACCTCAAAACTCTCAGAATCATCACAATTTGCTGTGTGCATGAAAGTGTACATCCATCTTTATTAGTCATGTGGATTCATCTGCAAATGCAAAGCTTTGTAGAAAAATAAGCCTGTGATCTTTTCATCAAAATGCTGTGTTCATCGCAGTTCACTACCAAACATTTGAAATATTGGTTATATCCACAGAGCGGGATCATTCAGTGTTCTCTCTGTCATCCACTCTCTAG
Source organism: Fundulus heteroclitus (assembly GCF_011125445.2). NCBI lineage: Eukaryota > Metazoa > Chordata > Actinopteri > Cyprinodontiformes > Fundulidae > Fundulus > Fundulus heteroclitus. The sequence goes on from NC_046375.1 coordinate 5,898,925, forward strand.
TATTTTTCAGGAATCCTTACAGAGCATCCAGGAATAGATCCTCTCAATTATTGCTAATCATGATCTCACTCAGGAAATCAAAAACAATTAGACACTGAAACATGGAGCATAATGACCTCTCGTCATTAGAGAACTTTCCTCTTGCAACTCCAACCTCCTTATTCTTATTCTAATTTGCCTAATGAATTTATGTGAGCCAGCTGTCATGCAGCAGCTCCAGTTTGAAAATCTAATTACATCTGATAACCAGAGGCGTTGAGCTTGAAAGCATGGTTGAAGCATGGTTTTACTTAAAGGGGGGTACTCTTTATTTTTACACAAAAATGCTTAGACATTAAATCTGTAGCAACTGCTTTTGGGCTCAGTTTAGAATGACAACATTGCTAATGCTTGGGGCCAACTATGTTCATTTATATATGTTTTTAATACATGCGGTTAAAATATGTAATTATTTGGCCAGTTTTAAGCTTACATTCATTGTGTTCCTACTTATTTCGACGCGTGGAGCTTCATAACAATAATCAGTGATCTGCTTGTGATAAGAAAGAAATACAAAGAGACGCATCCTTTTGTTCACATTTAATTTGAAAGTTTGTAATTTTGATCTGATACAGATTTGTCAAATAATGTTTGAGCACTGTGCTTTTAGGAAATGTTTGATAACGTGAATAGATTTGTGATTTGTATATTCATCTCACGGGTAGAGGGGAATCATTGTTTGCTTGTTTTTGTATCATAAAGGTTTCGGGGGAGATCAATGTTCATTGCCATTAAACCTTTACTACAACACTGAGCAATACTGCATCTTTAAAATAGTGGGACATGATGACATTGCAGTGACATCATGCTTGTTTTACAGGAAACGAGCTGCTGTTATTGATTGGATAGGTTTGCATCAGCTTTGACTGAACATTTATCAAGTTGCAATTGTAAAAAAAAGGGCATTGGTTGATTAAGGCAAAATATTGTACGAGAGTTATCCAGTCCAGTCACGGTAAAAAATAGAACAACTTAGAGATTTGCATGCTTGTTTTTGAATTTCACTTTTATAAATTAAAAATCGAAAGGCTGCATGTTGATAGGTAGATATTGAGAGTTTTTGTTCTGGTAGTTGCTGTTTGAGTTTTAATAGCTTCTTATAGGTCTTAACCCTGGTTTTAGGTTTTTGTTATTTTTCTGTTCGTTTATTAATACGGTCCATAGCTGTAATCGCTCCCAGTTGCATGAATATTCAGTTTTAGTAGTGAAGGGTTTTTTCTTCTGTTTCTGTTGTCACTGGTTGAGACAGGACAGGATTGTCCTAATTTGCATATTCCCTTGTGTCTCATTTGTTTTTTTTGCTTTCTGATTGGCTCTCAACCCCAGGAGGACCTACTATTCATACTCTTATTACCTGTAAGTAAACAACCAATCAACGACCAGCTCACCAGGCTGCTGCTATATTACTGGGCGACTTTTTTAGTGGCTAGTTGTTGTTATTTTTAAAGATGCAGTATACTTTTTTCAAGATAAAACACATTGTCAGCTATGACCTAACCAACCAGCCAAAGCCATCCTCATTGACGCCTTGCCAGGGTGGGGGTCAGTTCACTTTCATGCAAGTCATTTCAGGATCTCAGTAGTTTTTGGTATTTTTTTTATTTTTTTGTTTGTTTGTTTTGAATTTTTTTAGGAAATTGTGTTGGTGGTTTCAAAACATTACTATTATCTGAAAGTTGAATTATTAGAAAGGCCAGAATGTATAAATAGGACTGAAGTGACAGAGAATTGACCTTGGCCCTGGTTTCCTCTACATGCTCCAAAGTTGCTCCGAAGCAGGCTTAAAGTCAGCGATAAACCAGGACAACACTGGCCTAAGAGTGTTAATTGAAAAAAGAATGCTGCACTTGTGACTGGTAGCTCTTTGTGTGCATGTAGTCATGTGATCATCCATCCGCCCATCAAGTCACAGGTATCACAATAAAACCTCTCCACTTGCTCTCCTACCACTGGATTTTAGCAAACTAGCTTCCTTTTCGGGACATTTGGACTTTGCCGGTAGCTCTCATGGCTCTGTTTCTTTTGTTGTGGGTTCTTTGCTCTTTGCTTGTCATTGCCCGTCACTTGCTGCATTTAAAATTGATCCAGAGTCAGTAATTTGTTGGGGGGGATTTAATCTGCTGACAATATAACCAGAGGACATAGACTGACATTTTTAATATAAGTCTATTCACAACCCACTGAACCACTGGATGTCATAAACAGTAACAGTATTATTATTATTAATATTATTATTATTATTGGATTGCATATTATCTAATCAGAAACAAAAAATAATAAAAAGGAAATGTAATATGTGCTTTAGAATTATATTTAGTTTGAACCAAAATATATAATCGACAGTTTTCTTTTTATTATAATGTAAAAATTAATAAATATTTTTTTAAGCATTCTAAAATTACATACATTTTTATATTTTGGTTAATAAAATGTAGACATATATATACACAGTGAATATAAATAACTGGTGCCAACTATTTTCACTAAAAACACACCTCCTGGATTGTTTACGCAATATTAACATATTTTCTCTCCTACCTTTTCACTTACATGTGATTTAACCTGGTCATTATGAAAACTTCTACTTCTGTTGACTTCCTGAGTGTCTGTTTGTGATCTTAGAGGTGGACTTGGTGTGTTGGGGTCTAGAGGTAAAATATAAACGAACTGCATGCTTTTTATTTGTTTACTGGGGGAAATAACTGTATATTGCATCACAACACGCACAAATGGATTTTTGTGATCTCATTGAAGAACAAAAGCTCTTTTTTCAAAACATGTAACAGCTTCTTGGTTGAATAATGGTAAATGGACTTTGCTTTTAGTTTGGTTCTGCCTTACCCAGTTATACGAATGTATACATGTACTTTTTAATCTTTATAAGTAATTTTTTTGTTTGTTTTTCCTGAGGGATACCTTCTGGAGCATATGATGTTATTACTTTGACTGATTATGAACATTTAAACTGGTCACCTGTGAGTTTTAAGAGAACCTCTTTGCTGTATTAGGTTGCCAAGTTTGACAATGAGGCTGAAAACAAAAACAGAAAAACATAATTTTATGTGCCATAAGTTTATAATATTTTGAATTCATTGTGCAGTGCTGTATTTGCATCATATATGGTTACTTAAAATTGCTCTTCAGGTTTTTATTATTTTTTTTAAAAATTATTTAATAGTCAGAAGTTGGGGCATATAGCTTTAACTCATAGATGTTCTCAACATATTTATATATATATATATATTGGTGGGGAATTCCCAACTTCAACACGAACAGCTGACATTTGTTTGTTTGTCTTGCTGTTGTTTTGACTGATACATGCATGGTTCTACATACAGAAAGGGTCCCGCATGCTCTGACATGCTCAGCATATGAAGTCCCTCAAGATAATTTCCCTCCTGTTTTAATGATACAACACTATGAGAAAGATGCCTTAGTGTTTTAATTTGAAGCTCTTGGTAGAGTGTGTTTTATTTTTATTCTTCTTGTTTTGAAAACGAGCAAAAAGTCTCGATAAAAATTGGAGACTAAAGAAGGAGAAATAGGATTTAAAAAACATAATATCTATGTTTCTCTAATCAATCCTTTTTACTGATATAGTAATTAGTGTTTGTTGGTTTATTGTTTTCTTTAAACTGCAGTTGTCCTGTTTTTTTCACTGGATCGTTGTTGTCAAGTTAAACTAGTTTATGTTTAAGGCTTGGTTTGTACTTGAATCATTCATAGAAAGCAGATACTACTTAAAACCCACTAGAAAAAGAAGAACCGAGTTATCATGTTGAGTTTTCATTAGGGAGCTTAATGACACCAAATTTGATAACATATTTGCATAATGGTACTTGTTGGATAGAGGATTTTCCATGGTTTCCATAAGAGGCTCTTTCCCAGTGCTCCTCTCTCTGCCTTTTTTATGACTCCTACTGTCCTTGCTTGTTGCTTCCTCTCTTCTCCCTTGCTTCGTTCTGCTCCCCGCTTTTCTTCTCAAGTTCTCCCTAGCATTTGCTCTAAACTCTGCATCTTGGGCAAGCCCCCAGCTGCCCCCCCCCCCCCCTCGCCTAATTAGGACCTTCTCTATAGTCATTTAATATAAAGCTATGCCACTCTTTTCGAGGCTGGGATCTGCAGATACATTGCAGCTTTGTTATTTGTTTATAATGCTTGACTGTCTTTTTCTTGTGGTTCAAACAGGAAACTGGCTAAGAAACGAAAGGATGCCATTGGAACAACAAGACAGGAAATGACACACATGGTGAATGCAATGGATCGCAGCTATGCTGATCAGAGCACTTTGCATGGAGAGGACCCTATGGCTGTGACATTCATGGACTCCCACAACTACAACAACAGATGTAGGTTTTTAAACATACACCCTGTCTTCTTTGGTACGGTTCAGTGTTCTTATCTATCTAATTTCTTTTCTAGCTATAAACATACAAAGTTGTCATTCTAAGCGTTAACAGTCTTATTCATGATTTAAAATTATGTCAAGAACCTCACACAAAAAACAAAACAAAAGCAAAACTACTTTCTCATTGCCCCGAAAATGGCTCATGATGGAAATGACATCTTACAAATATACAGCTCAGGAAGTTAGAATATCATGAAAAAGCCCTTTTTTCAGTAATTGAACTCACAATGTGATACCCGTATTTTATGTAGATGAAATGCACGCAGAGTAATATATATCAAGCATTTATTTCTGCAAATTAGATGAAATAAAATTTCTTTACATAAATAAATAAAAATAAAACCAATAAAAATACTTTTAATACTGAAATACCAGCCTAATGAAAAGTATGTACATGTAATGTAGTAAATGCACTGAGTACTTGGTTGAGTCTTCTATTGCATGAATTAATGCATAAATGCATTTAGCACTGAGGCAATCAGCCATTAGTGCTGTTGAAGTGTGAAGGAAACTTGTGTTGGCATTACTGTGGTCTTCACTTTACCCTACCCTATACTCTTTGGTGTTTAGGTCAGTTAGGCCCAGTGATATCATGGTTATTAAAACAGGTGTTGGAGCTTTTGGCATTCTTGACAGGTGTCAAGAACCGGCTGGAAAATAAAGTAGCTTGTCTATAAAGTAGAGTACTGTGGACTTTTGAAAACGCAGTGGATCAGTGTCAGAAGAGGATATCACGCATCAAGATCTTGGGAGTCGGGATTAAGAGTGCTTTCTCCGTAGACCAGATAAAACAGTTCTGACATTCCCAGCCTCAGTGCATACCTCGTGTATATCCCCCAAACCATTGAAAGGACTTTACTACACAATCCTCTCAAGATCGTGGTTTTCCCTGAGGCTTTTGCATATTTTTCTGTCACAATGTTTTCCTTCCACTCAACTTTCCATTAATATAATTTAATAGTTTAAACTGTGGACACCAAGTTTCTTTAGGGATAACCTTTTGTGGCTTTGTGACCATCATTTCTAAATTTAAACTCTTTTCTGAGATATACATTTTGATTTCTTATTATCTGGGAGCCGTAATCATCAAAAACAACAGAATAACATTGTTAAAATACATATTACTCTGTGTGTGTTATGTATATGTTTCATTTTTATTGAATTACTGAAAGAAATGTGCTTTTCAATGATATATGAGGTATATGTGATATTTTGAAATCATCCGCTGTGACTAAACATTGGGCGACTCGAAAATAAATCCAAATGTGCAGATAAGAGAAACTTCTGTTTAAGTAAACAGAGAACAATTTAGCCCTCATGGACCTTAAAAAATCAGACATTTTAAATTACTTTCATACCTTGTTTCCTTCCTCAGTGCCCAACGATCCCCTGGTTCCCACTGCAGTGTTAGGTGAGACTTCTGGAGTTATTGGACATGTGTCCCATTTATCACCAGCATTCACCCTTTAGAAAGCCCCAGCTGTTGTCATCTACCCCTCGTGCTTGTTGCTCTGGCCTTTGTGTCTCCGTGCAACATTACTTATCTGTTGGACATGGTTAAATTCTCCATTACATCTAAATGTTAAATATATTTAAACATCGGGCGCTTATCTTTTTGCCCATAATTGACCGATTTATTTGAAATCTTGGTATTTTGATTTCATTTTATCTTTTCCACAATGTTAATTACAGCTATACTAACCTTTCTTTATGTTAAACAGTCATATAAACAACATAATTGTCAAAGTTAGTATGAAATGTCAAAGATTAAAAGAGCTGTATGGGAATCTTTTACGCGATTTGACACCTATCACCAATTTGTGTTTGGCCAGTAGCCAAATGTTTCATCCATCATCAAGTGATCACGATCAATCCATTCCAGCTTCAACCATGGTTTCTGCTCCCTGCTGAGAGATATTGATATTCACCAGCTATTTCTCTTGGAGATCATTTTACTTCCACTAAGAAGACCAGTTTGAATCCAAAAAATAACAAAATTTAATCACAATGCAATTGAAAAATTACAAAAGAATAAATATGTGATACTCCTGCGTCTTTGTCACAACGTCTTCTGCTTAATGAATGTAGAAGTCTGGGTGCCTTCCAAAGATTCAACCCCCCTGGGGTGTTTTGTTGCCAGTGCCCCGGCTAAAAGTCTCAAATTATGAAAGCTGCATCTTTTGCCAATGTGGGTGTTGCTCCAGCTCTGGTGATGCACTGCTACATGCTTATTTAAGTGTAGCGTTGACACTGCCACATGATGTGCAGTTCTAACATAACCTTAAGGCCTCTACTACCACAATGCCACCAAACTGTGTTAATTAACTGGTCCATCGCCTCTAATGTGGAGTGAAGGCCGCAGTTTCAATCTGTCTTGGCCAATCACTTCACAGCAGAGAATGAAGTAGCAGGAAGTTGTACATTAAGACACACTGTCAGCTCAAGTGTACTGTAAACTCGCCTGACGAGAACTTAACAAACCTTCAACAGTCAGTAATGAGCTAACATGTCCCCAGAGCAAAGAAAAGCATCAGGTGGATGAAATAAACTGTGTCAGTTAATAAACAGAGGTGAAGATGAAATCAGTCAAATGTGTTTGAACATATTGCTAATCCATTACACAGCCTGTAAAGCCCTTATTAATTCATTACGGTTTTTCACCTTTACAAAAAAAAAAAAAAAAACTGGCAGCTACTGAATAAAACGTGAAAATAAATACACAATATGTTACTGACAGAAATCAGCTATTCAGCTATAAATCAGCTATTCAAGTTAATTTTTAAGTAAAGGAAAAATTTATGTATTCTCCCTTTTATCTATAGTTTTAGAAATCAAATAAGACTAGTGATGTAAAAATTAATGTTAGGGTTGTTTATCCAAAAGGCTAATTCAGGATATTTCCACTTGGTGGCAGTGTAGTAGCGTTCCATCTAAAGGACATGTCAGTTTATTTCCTGCTCATGTAAACGCTCCTGACCAGGTTCATTTTGCATGTTATATTTTTCCCTCTTTTTGTCATGTTTATTTTTTTCTGTATCATTCATTGTGCATAGATCTGTGAAATTCTCGGAAACAGATATGAATTTAGTCTGAATGATTAAGAAAGTCTAAATACACTCTGTTGCTCTTTTTCTTTTATGCTGCATTTACATGTAGTTCCAATCACTGGTGAGTAAATAAGAGAACGAAGTGAGCCATGCTGTGTTTGTTGCTTGGATAATAGAAACTGGTTGCTTTGTTGCAGTCACTTCAGAGAAAATTGTTGCACTCAATAGAACAACTTTAAATATTTAATTCCATGCATTTCCTTTGCCACATGAGTGTTTGTTTTTCTTCTTCGTTTTCCTTTTTCTGATACACGTAAAAACCTTAAAGTAACTTTAAATAATCTGTTTTACTTCCAAATGAATAATAAACCAGTGTTTCTAGGAATCGCAGTGTGGCCGATTTGAAGGCTGTATGTTCGATTAATCAAAATCCAGCCTCCACTAACTTCTCTAGGCTCTTTCTCTCCTCTTGCAGATGAAAACCACAGCGCCTCTGCAGCAGAGAACAGCCGGCTGCTGGATGTTCCTCGCTATCACTGTGAAGGAACCGAGTCTCCTTATCAGACAGGACAGCTGCACCCTGCCATCAGAGTGGCTGACCTTCTTCAGCACATCAACCTCATGAAAACCTCAGACAGCTATGGCTTCAAGGAGGAATATGAAGTAATATTGTTAACTACTCAGTCCAAGAAGCGCAAACAATTTTATGCTCCAATAGAAATCATGAACATTGACATTATAAGAAAGCAAAACCACTTGCATTATATTTAAGGATCTATAACATCTAACCTTTCTTTTTTGCTATTTCCTATACAGAGCTTCTTTGAGGGCCAGTCAGCAACTTGGGATGTGGCAAAGAAAGAGCAGAATCGCACCAAAAATCGCTACGGGAACATTATAGCTTGTAAGCATGCAATATTAATTTCTGTGCCTTCGGGAACACATATTACAAATTTGTGAGATTAAAATAAAGAATAGGCAAAGATTAATATTACAAATATTACATTTGCAAAGCTGAGAAAAACCAAAATCATCTTAGTCTTACTACACTAGAGTGGTTCAACCACAATCTGGTACCAAATTTACAAAAACTACAAATCTGTAACAACATACTATCTCTATTTAGTCATTTTTATTGTTGAAAGACATCAATTGAAAGTTGATTTTACTCAAGCAGTGCCATTTTGTGTTATCTTTCTCTAGATGATCATTCAAGGGTTATTCTCCAGCCCATAGAAGATGACCCATCCTCCGACTACATCAACGCCAACTACATCGATGTAAGTGGAAACACATCGAATGCTACTATTGGCTCCCAACGAAACCAACGAAACCACACTCCCTCGCTCGTATGTCAGGCCTATATACCTTTATTGCGTCTATCAGTCATCCATCAAAGCATTTTATGCATCCAGCATTGCCAAAATCACCCCGCATATGCAGTTCCTTTGTGTCCGTTCTTCTGCCTTATTTGGAGATTAGTACATCCATTAAATCACCTTTTCTGCATTAAAGTTATTTTGATATTGTTTTACCCACACACTGTTCCACAATCTATTTTGTCATCATTTGGATTTTGTATTTTTATTCATTGTTGCACAGTTGAGAAATGTGAATTGGTGTAACTTTAGATAGGAGCTGTAGCTTGTTACAAAAAAGTTTACTGATCATTAAATCACACTTGTCATTTTTAGTGATTTTATTGAAGAATAAAACTAGTCAAATGAGTGAATTTGTGAGATTTAGATGTGGATGTTGATATCCCTGGCTTTGTAAACCTTTGACAAATCCAGGTTTTGTGTTTTCAAGTTTTAGTGTTTGACCTTTCCAAAACTAACAAAATGCTGCTAGCCTCCACATGCTCAAAGTTTCTCATACCTCACTTATCAAAACATGAAAACCTGTTTCAGAAACATTATACTCAAAGTGTAAACAGATGAACTTTTATCATCCATATGTAATTAATTATCAATCATCTGCTGGTCCATTTAACTGTTGCTCGGTAGCATGGTTGACATGTATCCATCATTTTCATCTTCTGCCTCTATTTTTTCAGTTCTTGCTGCTACATGTGCATGTTCTTCAATGTCATGCTTGTATAATGCTTACAGCATGCTTTTCTGGATTATAATTTACTATCATTTAAATGCATGCAATAACTTACATGAAGCTGAAATTAGTTTGAATAGAAGAGACACTCACCAACCTTTGCTGATACAGCTAACCCAGTTGTTGCAGTGTCTTTTTTACTCAGACTAATTTTCACTTTTCAATCACTATTTTGCATGTTTATGGTCAGTCTTCCATTATGTCCAAGCAGCTTTTCTTTTTTTTCTGATTGACACTCACTGACATTGTTGTGCTTTCTTTCTTTCTTTCTTTCTTTCTTTCTTTCTTTCTTTCTTTCTTTCCTTCCTCCACTTGTTCTTTCTGCCTGTGGCTTGGGCTGTAGATTTGGCTGTACAGGGATGTAAGTATCACTGTAGATTATTTCATTCACCCTCCTCAACCTTTTCACACCAGCCCACCTACACACCCATGCATACAACTGTCCTGATGTGCATCAAGTGGTGATGCACATCGCTGAGTTGCTGGGGCCTCTGCTGCATGAAAAATTTCACTTCGCCTTGCCCACCTGCCATTATTCTGGATATCTCAATGTATGCTCAAACTTTGTGCATAGCCACATTTTTTTTGATGTCTTCTGAAAAACCTGGTTTGTAGTTTTCACTGGACTGATATGTGTCCCTTGTGCTTTAAAAACATAAGCATTCAAAAATAAATAATGAGAAATAAAACTCAAAGAAAGAGTGCAGGACAAAGACAGACAAATACTCAAAATAGTGTGCAGTTGAAGATAAAACAAAGCACAAGTCTTTATAAGACATAAAAACTGTTGCATTTTCAACATTTCCAGTCAGGTGAAACAAAGATAAGTGACAAACAATCCATAAATTTACAGATCATACTAACACTGATGTTTTGTTTTCAGGGATATCAGAGACCAAGTCACTACATAGCTACTCAAGGTAAGCTAGATGAACAATTTAGAATACATTCTACAATTAATTTTGTTCACATGGCTAATTTTGTTAGCATGTTACTTATCTTTAATGGAATATTGTGTCTGTGTGTAGGTCCTGTTCATGAGACGGTCTATGATTTCTGGAGGATGGTGTGGCAGGAGCAGTCGGCTTGCATTGTCATGGTTACCAATCTGGTGGAGGTCGGCAGGGTAAATTGCTCCTTTTGTTTTGTTTCTCATCTGTGGTGACCCTAAGTTATTTCGAAAGGCTTCGCTTTGTTCTTTACTCACCAATCTTTGACACAATAAAAATGTCTTTTCAACACTAGAATCAAATCTATTTAGGGCAAATTACATATCTTTGACAATAGCTGTCTTTGTTGTCTTTTCCAGGTTAAGTGCTATAAGTACTGGCCAGATGATGCTGAGGTGTATGGAGACTTCAAGGTGACTTTTGTGGAGGTGGAACCTCTGGCTGAATATGTGGTCCGTACATTTACACTGGAGAGGGTAAGTCATGTTTTACCTCCCCCATCACACTTTTTAAAATGTTCTGCTATGTTGATATATATAATTACAGTTGTCCAGTGGAATCAGACACCTTTTTTCTTTTTATTGTGATGCAATTTACACTAATGTCATTAGAAGAGAGAATTTAAAAAGGAAAAATGCTTGAACTCTCATAAATAAACCACTTGGTCACAAGCATTTCATTCCAACTTTATTGGAAGTAGTATATTTAGCTTTTTGGAAACTAATTTGAACCTAAAATAGACTTTTTAACACATTTACAAACAACTGAGTTGAATCTATATGCACTTCAGCCCCTGAAGGTCATATAAAATGAAATAAAATGTTTGTTTTTTTTAAACTAAAGTCTTCTGAATTGAGCCTCATGCTTAATGATCTTCACTAATTGATCTGCATTTTATTGAAATCACATCAATATTTGTCTAAATATGACCATATTGCGTCACATTCAACATTGAGAAGCCAACAATATTGCGGTCTTACTGTTTACATACACAATTAATCTATTTTCAATACGAAGTGCAGCTACACATTTGGTTTATAAGTTAAATGCTTGAACAGGCTGTTCTATTTCTTGTTTCTTTTGCATGCTTTATACTAACAAAAATACTTGTTTTCATTCAGCGTGGTTTCAATGAGGTGCGAGAGGTCAAGCAGTTCCACTTCACAGGCTGGCCTGATCACGGCGTCCCATATCACGCCACCGGACTACTATCCTTCATTCGCAGAGTCAAAATGTCCAACCCTCCGTCGGCTGGGCCGATAGTTGTCCACTGCAGGTATGAATATTCATGCAGATTTATTGGCACACTTATTGGCAACCATGGTAAAAAGTATGGAAGTAAATGCATCTTTTCATGCAGTAACATAGCTTTACTAGAATTTATTTGAAAGATCCATCATTACGTTTTAGTGTATTTTATTCAGTGGCATAAAATATCCCACATTAAAGGTATAGTGGAAAATATGCTTTAGGCTTTAAGTTCTGGGGGGATCATCTTATTTATTGGTGGTCCCACATGCCAAACATTGTGACACGGTCACCTCACATCAGTATGCGTGCACGTTCCTTGCTAGTTTCCTCTTTATGCGCATGGATACTTCTAATGCTTTTGTATCCAGTAAGGTTTGGTTTCAGTCGTTCATTGAATCTCTACTGCTCTCACCGTATACTTTGGAAATGGCTGAGAATTGCGAGAAGCAAACTGTCTTACAAGTCTATGGGAAGAAGAGTAAGGCTTTAAAAGAAAGACATAAGACCAGAAAGACCTGTAAGATGGTCTTCTTACCTACATTACCTACAAGAAAACATCTAAACCTCATTGTTAGAGAATCAGCAGGCAAAGAGTGGCATCTTGGGGTAACAAGCTCTCTATAACAATGATTAGATGATATCAGTTGTTTAAGAGTGATGCCAGAAGGGGCCTTTCCAGTCCTACCATCACAAACATAAATATATTGAGTTTGTAAATTGTCTAGTTACTGAAAAGTGCCATGGAAATAAACTTGCCTTGCCTGAACTTTATATGGACTTAAACCAGAACTTTATGTCTTTAAATAGACATAAAGTCTCTGGTTTAGTCTCATCTGACATAAACTTTATGTTTATGTCAGATGAGACTAAGATTAAGGGTTTTTTTTGCGAACAAATACTCCTGGTTGGTTTGGTGTCAAATAAAGGATGAATTCCATTTAATTGAATTCAGTTAGCTGGAAGCAAAAAGGGCTTGGGTTTGAATCCCAGCCTGGAGTTTACATTTTCTAGCCGTGCATTAACGGTTCTCTGCTGGTACTCCGGCTTCTTCCCAAAATCCAAAAACATGACTGTTAGGTCAAATGATTACTCTAAATTGCTCTTAGATATGTGTGTGGGTATAGTTTTTGTCCAGTGTGTCTGTGTGATGGGCTGTCTAGGGCGTACCCCAACTACTGCTATAAAATGAGTTTCCTTTACATGTTTTTACAGTGGGTGCCAATAAATGTGTCTAGCATTGAAATGAACAATGACCTGTAGACCTCAGCGATAAAGAGGAATATAAATATTGCAATTTTAAATCCACATCTTTCCTCCTCCTCTCTGCAGTGCTGGAGCAGGGCGCACGGGCTGTTTCATAGTGATTGACATCATGCTGGACATGGCAGAGAGAGAGGGAGTCGTCGACATCTACAACTGTGTAAAAGCTCTCCGCTCCAGGAGGATCAACATGGTACAGACTGAGGTGACTGCATTACCCATCCTCCATCCGCATCCTCTCCGTAGATTAGACAGAAGGAAATCGTCACGTTCAGACTCAGCTATCAGCATGGTACAGATGGCTAAGCTGTAGGTAGTTATCTAGAATTCATTCATAAAAACTCACCTCATTACAGTTAGAACAGAGAGTTTGGTCATAAGTATGGTTACTGTAAAAATCATGAAGATCAATAAAAGATGCCTGAAAAAAGTATTTTTTTTAATTCACATATAAGATTTACTGCTACAAAAGATTTACTTCTTCAGTATGAGCCTGTTTCACTTTAACAGATCTGTCTTACACACTATTACCTTGAATGCTCATAGCTTTTCACTGTCTCTCTTTATACAAAAAGGGCATCTGTTAATTGCTAAAAATGTTTAAAATATACAACATTCTTTGCAGAGTTATACGAAAGTAAAGTAAGCCACGACATCATTTCATTTCATCTCATCCATTCATCCATTTTCCATCAGTCTTCACTGTCACTTACAGCGTCTTCATCCTCACTTTCACCTTCTTTTCACCTTTTTTGTGTTATATGTCTGGGTGTTTCACTTTTGCAGTATTTATCAGGTCGTACATGTTTTAAATGTCATAATGTTCTGTGGTTTAAATCATATACAGGAGCAGTATATATTCATCCATGATGCCATTCTAGAGGCTTGTCTGTGTGGGGAGACAGCAATATCAGTCTGTGAGTTCAAAGCAGCATATTATGAGCTGATTCGCATCGACTCCCAGACCAACTCGTCCCACCTGAAGGATGAGTTCCAGGTAAAATGGGTTGTTTTTTCCTTTCAATTGTAGTTTTTTTGAGTTTTGTAGTGTGGGTTTAAACAAGTTTGAATTTGTTTAGGAGGTAGAGATGCTGATCAAACAATTGATGCATCTCTTTAGTTTGGTCAATCATTTTCGTGCTAAGGGGCCAGATTGTTTTTAATGGCCTTCGTACCTGTTTATTGTTGTTTTTCATTTCACATGGAAATGTTCTGCATCTAAAAACATCCTTAACAATTACATAGTTTTGCATTAATCTTAATCATGGTGACTAAACAGCAACAAGACTTAAAAAGGTAATAGTTGAGATTTCATATTAAATCACCACACTCTCAAATTCGTAGCTTGGATGTTAGGCAACTCCAAATGCCAAACCTGAACCAGTAACACGATATCTGATGATACATTTTCACCTACAAAAGGGACAGTTATGTGTCACTAAAAGAATATCAGATGTATCTTAATGTGTCATTGATGTGCCCTATTGACCTAGTGTGAATATGTGATGAGCTGGGAGTCAGAAGGTGTTGGCTTTTTACTTGCTTTGTTGTTTGGAAAAAACAGCAGAGTTTGTGAAAAAATGTTTAGCATAATTACAGTCAACCATTATGTTTTAGACTGGAGGAAGACCCAAGGCAGGGCTTTTATGAAAAATGGAAAGAAGAAAGCTGTTGCTGAAAGAAAGCCATAAGTAGCTTTTCACAAGACATGTAGGGCAAACAGCAATCATAAATGAGGGCTCCTGCCTGATGAGATGCAAAAAGCTACATGTGGCAGAAAACCATGCTTTTGATGTTGTTCGTTTGCAGGGACAGGGAAGATTGTCAACATTAATGAAAAGAGAGATGGAGCTAAAAACAGAGAAATACTAAAACATACAGCTAGAGCTGCAGTGCATATTGAAGCAAATTCATGTGGTAGCATGGCTCAGTCAAAGTCTGTGACAAGATTTGAATATGGCTGTGTAAAGACAATCTAGATCCAATATGATTCAGCTTGAGCTATTTTGGAAAGAATGGACAAACATTTTAGGCCCCTTTTCCTTTACAGAGTGAATCTAAACAGTATTGCTCCTGGAGGGTGAATACAAATGCATGTTTTAGTTTTTTTTTTTTTTTTTTTTTTTACATCTTTAAAACTGTTATTTTTCATCCACTTTACAACTAGGCACTAGTTTCTGTTGAGCTATCTCATAAAATGCAAACAAATTGGCGTTTGTGTTTGTAACATGACAAGATTTGAATGTTCTAGAAAAGGACAATAAAGTTGTTAGTGTTCATGTACCAAGATGAATTGATCCTTAATTTTTATCTTGTTAACCAACAACAGACATGGAAAACTGACTCCCATTTGTTTGTTCAGAGCACATCTAATAGTCAAAAGCTCTGTATAAAAAACTTTTTTACAAACACTTCCTTTTCATCGGTACTTGTACCTTGAATGCAACTGCATCTCAATAATGTAAACTAAGTTTAAATTCATCTTTTTCTCTCTGTTGCCAGACATTAAATTCAGTGACTCCTCAGCCTCAGCCAGAAGACTGCAGCATTGCACTGTTGCCTAGAAACCAAGATAAGAACCGCTTTATGGATGGCCTTCCTCCTGATAGATGCCTGCCCTTTCTCATCACAATAGACGGAGAAAGCAGCAATTATATCAATGCTGCTTTGATGGATGTAAGTTCATGCCTTATCAAATGCATATATAATACAGGAAGGCTGTGTTGTTTTCAACTAATGTAGCAGGAGTAGTTTGGGACATGGTGTGTTCTTTTCATAAGAAATTCTTGTGTAAAAAAAAAACTGAAGAGATGTGTTGCTTTTAACACAATTAATAGTAATTCTGAAAAAAAAAAAAAAACAATCTTAATACGTTGTCCCAAACTGCAGTCACTTAGCTGTTGAAAATGATACATACTTTTAAAAGATTACCAAGTGGATTTAAGAACAGAAACTGTTGTATATATATTTTCTACAGATATACACACACAGACTCCCCCTTCCTGTTTGTGTGATGCTGTGTTTGTGGTTTTAGCAGCAGAAGGCTAGAGACAAATCCAGGTTCTTAAAAGACTGACCACTAGCTTCTCTGGCCACCACCCCAAACATTGCTTGCACTGGCGACAGTTGACGCTGCGGTTTCCCATGTATGATCAGCTGAAAAACAAAACCATTTATTATGCAGAAATTTAAGGATAAGATCATATTACTTGATACTTTTCAGTTGGTCAGTCCCATTAGAGAGGTCGAAAAACACAGTAAGGGGTGGGTTGTAGGTATGTCAATAGTTTCTGTTATCTTTAAGAAATTGAAACATGTTTTTGATAGAAATGTGGCTTCTCTCCAGCAAAGCTGTTGGAGGACAAAATGCTGCAGTCAGTGTAAAACTAATGCGATTCAGTTGAGTTTCAGATGTTTATATTTAAAAATTAGTCACTTACCTCTGGCCTCTCTCTAACCAAGCTGTCAGAAGAGTTCCAGGTAACGGGAAATGACTTCAAATCTCCAATACTGGATTTGTTTCATGGCTTCAGTGTTGTTCAGCGACCAGTCTCATGTTTTACTCACAGATTTCATTGTGACACTAGAATCTCATCATTATCATGATTTCTTACTCACCAAAGTCATCCACGCCTCTCTCCCATGTGTAAGCTCTCATTTTCATCCCGAATAATGTGGGCTCATTTAAATTTCAGTTCAGTAAGTTCATCACACAGTAATTGATTGTTTGTTATACCATAACTAGCTGGCGTTTTGTAGATTCCTTCTATGTGACGTTTTTTAAAGTCTACCTGCAGAATTAACTGAACAGAAATCTGAGCCTTTTAAATGTAGATAGTGTTTTTTAGCCTAAATGTGTTTGCATGCTCCCAAGCTTCACTGTTAAAACCCACTGCATGATCACCCGACCAGATCGTCCCCTTTTACTTATGCTTCTTCTGTTTTATCTCACAATCTGTGCCAATACACTGCTGTTGTGTGAAAGAGAGAACAATAGAGATATTTCAGTGACAGATCTCTAATAATGCTGTGTCTCGTTTTTGTGAAATAAAAGCTCCTCAAATCATGTATTTTTGTCTCTGGCCTGCAGAGCTACCGGCAGCCTGCTGCATTCATCGTTACCCAGCATCCTTTGCCCAATACAGTTAAAGACTTTTGGCGACTAGTTTATGACTATGGATGTACCAGTCTGGTGATGCTTAATGAGATCGACTTGGCTCAGGTAAGTCCTTTTAATATGGCTTTTTATATTTATTTATTTCACTTATTAAAAAAAAATGTTTAGCAAACTGCAATTAAACATGTTCAACAACACTGAAAACATTGGAATAATAGAAATAAAATACCTGATGAATAATAATAAAAAAAGTATTTAGCAGAAAGGAGGAAACTAAATCCATTTTCCAAGGCAGCCAAGGCCCCTCCCTCTGTCCCGTTTAATTCAGCTAGAGGTTAAACGTTCTGCTAATAAATGTGTTTTTGCTATTGTGGCAATATTCAAACAAAGGGATCCTATTTTTTTTTTCTTTTTGAAAAGATTCGGAAATTATAAATACATAAACAGACAGACAGGGTACATCAAAACAGGTTAGCTAACCTAAAATAAACAACATAACGGTTGATTTGATAGAAAATATATTTTGAACTTTGCAGCGTGTTGTATGTATTTTTTCCTCATGCTTATGTGTAGTTATGAATGACACCAAAAGTAATTTTAGACATCATAGTGATTACAGTGAAAATATTCATATATGTGAAAATATTTGCTCTATTTAAAAAAAGAGCTAAAAAGCAATAAAACTGGGACATCCTACTTCTTAAATATGTAGGGTTAGTTCTAAAAATCAAGCACAAGGGGTGAAATAGCATTAGACCTTATGAATAAAGGTGCAGTCCGAGCTGAAAGTTTGCTAGTCCAGTACCAACAACAGAACACAAAGGTTTTGAATATTCAGTGTGGTTCGCAACTTAATTTTCATTAAATCACTTTCTTGCCGATCAGTCACTAGTTCAGTCTAACTAACCATCATTAAAGGCCTTCTCTGTTGAACACACAGTTTCTGCTTTAACTAGTGGCAGTAAGTACGTTACTTTTTCTGAGTATTTAGTTCTAAATGAAATTCTGCATTAGGGAAAGCTATAATGTGTGCCAGAGTATAAAGCTGTATTAGAAAAATCTGGAGTTTATAATTGGTTATGTCTGCAAAGGATTTGCTAATTTTAATAAAAAAAATGTTGCATCTATGTTCATGTAAAGGGTTGTCCTCAGTACTGGCCAGAAGAGGGCATGCTGCGTTACGGTCCAGTGCAGGTCGAATGCATGTCTTGCTCCATGGACTGTGATGTCATTAGCAGACTCTTCAGAGTCTGCAACCTCACCAGGGTTCGTACACTCAACTGGGCTCAATATGTTTTGCAAAAATCCCCGCAGCTAAGGCTGCTGACTGCATATGGACTTTCTTTACCAGTGTCTTCTCTATGTTTCAGCCACAGGAAGGCTACCTAATGGTTCGTCAGTTCCAGTACCTAGGTTGGGCAGGACACAGAGAGGTCCCAGCATCCAAGCGCTCCTTCCTAAAATTGATCCTTCAGGTCGACCAGTGGCAGCGGGAGGGGGAGGAGGGAGAAGGAAGAACCATTGTTCACTGCCTGTAAGTTAACAGTGTAGCCAATCTCATTTTCTCATGTTTTTTTTTTTTTAATGCAACACTCATAAACACGTCCACTATAAAGTGTAAAGCTTTAAATAATCAGATTTGTCTTTTTCTTGGACAAGTCATTCTTTTAATAATTGTCATTATAAAGAGGTAGTCTTCAGTGCATGATGTCTACACCAAAATAAGTCCAATGGAAATGTAGCTGAAATACTTTGTGCATTTTGTGAGGTCAGTCTGAACTATTTTTTGTATCTTTGTAGAAATGGAGGTGGGCGTAGTGGAGTATTTTGTGCCAGTAGCATTGTGTGTGAGATGGCAAAGAGACAAAACGTGGTTGATGTATTCCACGCCGTGAAGACTCTGAGGAACAGTAAGCCCAACATGGTGGATACTCCGGTAAGTTGCCTTTAAATAAGAACCTCACACACATGTGCGAACGAATGCACACACACATTTTAGTCATACTATTATTGTGAGAACTTTGCATTGACTCCTATTAATTTTGTATGGTCTAATCGTGACACTAACCCTACACCTAGCAATTACTTAAGTCAATGCAGACCTTAAACCTAAAGCTAACCCAGGTTTTGTCCATTTTACATTGTGAGGGTATTTCCTCACAACGCAAAATGTCCCCACAATGTTTGTTGTTTGTCCAGATTGGGGACCAAACAATTATAGCTATACATGCACACACATGCATATACACATTGCTGATGAAACAGAAGGAATGGACCAATGAACAACCTGTGACTGTAAAGTGTCACAGGTAGAGTGGGGTTTGAATCCTATAAAATTCTACAACTTGGAGGTAGATTCTCACTCCCAGACTGCTGTGTGTGCTTTATGATCAGAAACAGCATTTATTTGCCTGGTATATGCATACACAAAAGAAATTTGACTCTGGGTTGTTCAATACTCACAATGTGCTTACTTATACAGTAATACAATAACACAATAATACAGTAATAAATATATAGTATAGAAAACACGTATCAACACACTGTAAACAAGCAGACAAATTGAGACATTAATGCAATGAGCAAAGTGCAGACATTAATGCAATGAGCAAAGTGCAAAGGATGAAGTAGTAATTATTATTTACAGTGTTGTTATTATGTATTTATCAGAGGTGGATGTGGTGTACAGGTACACATGCACATACAATCATACATATCCACACTGTCAAGAGTGCAGGGAATGAGAATACTGGAATAAAAGTGTATTAATTATATGTGGTGTTGTGTACATGAGGAAGGTGCAGTTGGTATACAGTATATATAATATGAATAGTAAAAGAGAACAGCACTGAAATACAGAATAATGTATATAAATAACTAGTAAATGGTCAATTGGTCAGAGTTACCTGGTCATTGCACATGATCATCATGCTCCCTGTAAAGTTTTAATAAACTACATTTCATTATTTTACCGAGGGCTGTGATACACAACATGTTCCTCTGTGCATTGTAAGTTTAGTGAATATTTCTTTCTCTTTCAGGAACAATATCGGTTCTGTTACGATCTGGCTCTTGAATTCATCGAGTCATCTTAAGCAGAGCAAAGAAGATCAGAGGGAAGTGAAGGTCTTCTGTTCTCTTGTTGGGTTTGATCCTTTGCCTGGTCCTGAATCCCCTCTGCCATGTTCTGTAGCATCAATTTTTTTGGGCTCGACAGATGGTGCAATCAAAGTCAGCTCTTTGTACAGTGTTGTTAAGCAAAGGGAAACCTTTAGACTTTAAAGTCAGAGTGGGGTGACGAGGACTGCAGCAGAAGAGGATATGTTTCTGCTTTTAATTCTTTATGCTTATTGTACAGCTTTTTGAGTGCCAGCGGGCTCCTGTATGTTTCTGGGCCCCAATTTAAATGTCAAGCCTCTCACTACGAACCCCTTTCCCATGAAGTTGTTGCTTTGTGTCGTTACAACTGCAGTACCCAGTGTGAACTGTAGATGTCTCCCTTCCTTTGGCAAGCTGTAACTACACCGTTTGTCAAAGTGCAAGTTAAAGTGGCGCCATGTTCCCATTTTCATGCTGATTTCCAAGTGTTTCAGCAGTGTTGAGCATCTCATCATGGTGATGTTTGAGTATCTGCGGTCAGTAATTTTGTACCAAAACAAGAAACCTTATGTTACAACCTGGCCAAACTCTCTGGATGTTTTTGTTTCCATCTAAAGCGCTGTCATGTTATTGTGAGGTCATAGTGAATTCTGAGGTTTAACATCACGATCTTTGAGCAATTTTGTTCTCATTTTAAATTGGTTACACAAAACAGTTTGACAACAGAATAAAGATGAAGACAATTACCTTAGTGTTAATACGAGTTTACAACTTTATTTTTTTCCTGTTTTACTTCTTGCTGTATCATATACTAATCTACTGAATATGAATGCTGAACTATTTTTTGTACCCCAAATTGTAAAATAGACCACTTTTCATCATGGTTATGTTTGTTTTAGGGCTGGGCCCATTGCATTTTTAGTTCATCCAGTTCACAAACGGAACAACACTCGACAAACCCTTTGAAGCAGAATTTGATAATTACAAAATCAGTTTACTGTCTTTCAGAAAACACTTAGATTTAGAGCTTTGTTTCCTTTTAAGGCCTGGAATGAATTAGAAGTGAACTGACCCCAGGCTTTATTTGTTCTGTGCACTGGTGGTCAACACGTTTTGTTTTTAATATTATTATTTTGTAGCTGACGTTTATTCATAAGCCAAAGACTTTGTGTAAATATGTCTATATGGATAAAGCACATTGTTTGTATTTATTGTTTGTTTATTGCATTGCTTGTAAGAACAATCATTTTTCATTCCATGTTTACTCCACCACCAGCGCTTCTTAAACCTCTTATGGAGATGCAAAACGGGCTCCTTCAAGTGGAAGCATGAGAGTATTTGCTGGATTTGTTGAGCCTGCAGTGGTTCGCCACATTTGCTCAGTTTGAACCCGTGAAGAAGAGTTTAAGGAGCCCTGATTGAAGCTGTACATTAAAGCTTTAGAAGTAGTATTCAGTATTTAGGTGGAATCCAGTAGTATTGTCTGTGTTTTCATTTTAAGAATCTCTGTAAAGTTACTGTTTTGTTTTTCTTTTTTTTTGTGTTAAAGCCCACTTTTCTGTTCGTGATCAGTAGAACATCAGTGCATTTGTACACGCAGAGTATTTTTGGATAATGGCTCCTATCCCCTCTTAACGTCTTAGTCGGGATAAGCTGTTTATCTTCATCCACATATCCTGTTCAGCATTATCCCTGAGTATACAGTGACAGAGTGAAGTTAACGGGCCTAGTGGGCAAAACATGCAGAGCTGTAATACGTGTACATTTATTGTGCCTAATCATTGAAATTTCTTCATCGAAACAAGCATTTTTAACATTGATCTCGAGCAGGGCTTTGTTCAATGCGTTCTTATGGACGATGGATGTGTTCAGTTCCTTGAACCATCATTCATTGTGTTTAATATACGAAAATGCTTCATTTGAGGCATTACAGGCTTTCCTGATACAAGATGTGCCTGTCAGTGCCCAGACTGAGGAAGTAAAGATAAAACTTTATTGTAAATAAAAGATTCAGATGTTCCACCCTCTTATTAAAAGTAAACTATCATGAGTACTCTAAAGGGCTCTATTGTTGTATAAGCAGTAGAGACCATAATGGTAGATTCCATTTAAGAATATTAGTTCCGTTGTAGATAAAAAAAAAAAAAAAACATCAGTTGTACTTTTTTTGCAGATTAAACTCCACAAGAGGTGGTGTTTAAAACTGCTATAGTTTACACTGAAAAAAGTTTATTCAGTTGATGGAACATCAACCTTATTTTTGTTTCATTTTTTACAGGTTTATTATCTGACCCAAAAGAGTTATAGAAATTTTAAAGACAACCATTAATCCAGACTTTTATTTTAATTGGTATTTTTGGAAACAATATAAAATACATAAACCCTCCTAACTGCTCAGTTACTGGAAAACTGAGGGGAAAATAATTGAACAAAAAGTTTTTTTTCCCCCCTGAAGAGCAGAGAAAAAAGCTGGTGTCTGGATGAAAGGGCAGTCCAAGTGTGACATCGATATTCATGGTTTATTATTATTCTTGTCTGTAATGTTTGGCTTCTTTGCTGTAATAAAAACAGTTCTTTAACTAAAACCTCTGGGTTTCATGGCGTTTCAGTATCCTCTTTTGATTATGCACATTATCAGATTTTTGTTAAAACCAAAGAAGGCTTTTGCAGCAGCTGGGCTTTGAGATTTAATAGTTATGTCTAACACCACAAAACTACATTTTGTTGAAGCGTGAAGCTGCTCATACTTACCAAGACATAGCTGTTCAACTAAACTAACAAGCCAGGAAAGGAAAGCAAAAACAGAGAAGCAGACAAGAGAGATCAAAGGTAACTCTGGAGGAGCTGGTGAGATCCACAGCTTGGGAACAGTGGAAATCTGTTGACTTGACAAGCTTTAGTCAGGTACTTCACAATTCTGGCAGCTAAGAAAAAGGGTAAAGAGAAAAGTCATAAGCAGTCCTGCTGGCAGCTCCATCACATCCCATGTGGGGGACACAGCAAATATAGAAGAAGGTTCTCTGGCCAGAGCTGTTGGACGTACACGTAAGAAGCTATGGCATAAAGTTGAAAATCAGCTATTATTCTCATACTATTTCACAATATTGTGCTGCATCATGTTGGTCTCTCATGTCAAAACCAAAATAAAATACACTAAAGATTGTTTGTAGTGTGATAAAATGTAATACTATGAAAAGTTTTCAAAGTGACTTATAAATATAGGAAACATCCACCCCGTAGCTAAATTCCCATATCAGATCCCAGGGAATAGCTGCATCACTGGCCGACTCCTGGTTTGCTACATAGCAATTAAAAGTGACAAATAGTACTGTTTTCTTCAAAAAGTTTAATTTGCATAATTATTTACAACAGATGGTTGATAGAGGCAAAATATAGTAAGTCACATTCATAAAGCAAGAAAAAGAAATCATAAAAACTGTCGCAAACAATTTCAGAACTTGCATTTAGAAAAGAAAATGTACATTTAATTTATAGATGAACAATTCTAGAAATTAAGTAGTCATCCCAAAGTAATGTGGTAAACACAAACTGATCCGTAGACTGCTGTAATACTGACCAGCAATGAAGCACTAATTCATACAATAATTTTACTATCCTGCATGCTAATATAAAATGTGGACAAAGGAACATGAAACAACCAAACCAGGGTCAGGAGCAGAAAATAGTTTTAAATAAATTAGGCCTATATTATATATTTATATATGTATATTCCTGTACAAATTGTTGATATTTGGCATTATTTTTGTCATCATTATTGATATATTTAACAATTTCAAAATAGAAATAAGCTAACCACAAACCTGTATATGCTATCTGATGATTCGGATGTCACTTCCCAAAAGCAGTGAGAGGCATTTTAGTTTTTTTTCTACCCACAGCCACAACACATTTCTCCACCAAAGGCAAAACAAAACTGTGACTGGTCTATTTCTTCATAAAACACTGAAAAATAGTTGTTGTTTTTATTTTCTTAGCAGTTTCGCAGTTATACACAACAATATATATGCAAATGAAACTATGTGCAATTCTGGCAGAACTGTTAAAATATCACCAATATAGGTACCCCTTAGGGTCAGTGCTGGATCCGTACATTTACTCAGACCCATTACCCAAATGGACACTGAAGCTGCAACAGAGAAAAAAAAAAGAAAACCTAGACGTGTATCGAAATGAATCACATAAAAACAAACCATTAGAGGTTAATCCTATTGCTGCCTGGTGAAAAGAATAGTTTGTCATTGCAGAGTGTTGATCATTGACACCAATTTATGTCTTGTGTAAGAGAGATAGCACTAGCACCTTTAGCACGCCATAAGGACTTGGAGCTCTCAAAACAGCTAGCCCTTTCAAGAGCCAATTTATATGTAGAGCTTTGATTAAAAGCTCACATGCAGTCTTCATGGACGATGGCTTTAAATGATGCATTTGAGGCATTTCTTTCTCAAAGGTGGAATCGTCATGCAACAAACAACATATTTAAAAGTTAAAAACAGTAATTAGGTTTACATGTTTGAATTTATAGGGGATTTTTCCCTATAAAGGTCAAATATGTACAAGCACTAGTTTTGATATGTGTTTTGTTTGTTCTTAGCTGGTACACCAGTGCCGTGATTCACAAGGAAGGTGTTTTCATGGCACCAGAGTCTCAGTCTTTGCTGAGAGAAGGACACTGTTCCAACTTTAATGCATGGTGGTGGTAGTATTGTGCTGTGGAGCTGTTTTGCTACCAGTGGTGTTGCAAAAAAAAAAAAAAAAAGTGGTTATTAAGGCAAAAAACTACCTTTTAAATTCTTCAATTTTACCTAAAAATCCACTGCTAGATGGTTGATTGGCATGGTTCATTGATCAAACAGGGGACTTATTCCAAGCACCCATTAGAACTGATTTTAAAACGGATAGAGCAGGACAACATGTTGCTCGTGGAATAGCCTCGAGCTTAACCTAAATAAATTTTTATGGGCCATGTTGAACAGCGTGGTGTGTTCAAGAAAATCCTAAAATTGAAATAACCTCTATCATTATGACTTCACTGAACTAATATCCAGCTGGAATCATGCCTGCTGTTCTTGATGGCTACACAATGCATCTGGCTTCTATGCGACTAACTCTAAGGGAAACGTATCCAAATATTAGTTGTGTGTTACGTGTAATGTTTACGTCAGGGCTGGGGTATTTATAATTCTGCGTGTATTGAACAAAATCCACAATTCAACTCAAGGACCCAATCGTAGTGCTTAAAAGCATTGATGTTGTTTGGTATATTATTAATGCACATTTAAAAAAAAAAAAAAAGAATAGCTCAAATATGTCAATTAAAGCTATATATAGATATATATATTTTTGTTTGTTTCTTCATTTTCAATTATATAGCAAGTATATCTTTACCAAGTATATTCTTATCAAAAAAAGTTTAATAGGCATACAACCTCTCATGACAAACTGTTCTTTAACCAGCTAAGGAACCATCAAACATTCCTCTGATTTCTGAAATCAACACAAACACATTTGTCACTTTTGTTATTGCTCAAAAGGCAGACACACTCGTACGTACAGAGAAGGTTTATGTGAGTATGAATCCAAATGATCATAATTGACAGCTGCTTGGAACAACAGGTTCTGAATTCATCATGAGTTATGAGAAGAGAAAACAAAAATATTTTAGTATTGGAACAATGTTAGAAATAATGATGGCCGAATGGGGTCACAGAAACTTCATTAAGGGAGGAAACTTAACTGGGTGGTTGAGAATATACTGTGAGACTGCTGATGTAGAGTTTATGTGCCCTTCATGGTGTCTGCACCAATTAGTTAATTAACATAAAACCAATAAAACCCAAATTGACTATACTAGACAGTAAGATGGTTATTTCAGCACCTTGACTTCTGTGAGGTTTAGCTTAAGTTAATTGATCTAAAATATGGTTATTTTCATATGGGAAAAACAAACAAACATGGAAAACGATTCTATAAAGAAAATTATTGTGTGGTCCTTAAACGTCATAACCTTGCCTGCAAGCTGAATTCTCATGGTATTTGTGCGTTCACAAGCACACAAGAATCCACCTTGCACCGCTACGGCTTCAACCGTTTGTGTCCAAAACCAAAAACGGTTTGGGCCAATCACGTTGCAGTATTGTGGTTTAAGGCGGGAGATACACCTGTGACGAAAGCAAAAGCCCACTGTGGGCTGAGCTTACAGCCGAACCAGCACAAACATGGCAGCGGAGGAGGATGATGTCTGCTGCTTATATTTTAATTTGATACCGTGATTGGCTAAAACCAAACTTGGTAGGCGGACACTTGGTGTTGCTTCGCCCAATCAGCTTGGGGAGTTCTGCTGAATGCCCCGCCTTTCCCTGCACGGATTCGACAGGAGCAGTCACAGATTGATAATGAGTGCTACACATTATCAATCTGGCTGGCCAGGTTATAAATATCATTGTAAATTATGATTTTTTTTTTATATATATATCCATGTGAAATGAATCCCAACTGCCAGAATAACATCATCCAATTCTAAAGACAAGAAAAACTATATATTTTTTGTTGCTCTAATCTAGTTATTATAATTTGCATGGTGCCTTAAGCGGTCAATCTGCAGGGCGGCCTGCAACCTCAGCCACCCTGCAGAGGTACACAGGCATCAAAAAGTGGCATCATGAGGATGTTCCTAATAATGTTTGCTAAAATTCTCAACAATGAGGTAAATAGCTATAGGCCAGCCTGACTGACTGTCATCGTAATAAAAAACTAGTGTACTTTTTTCAGCTGGTCGACTCTCCAATACCTAGTATGCATGAATGCATGAAGACTTCAAGATAGTCAAATATCTTGAAAGACTTCAAAAGATAGTCAAATAGAAGATGACAAAGACCTCCAAAGATGAATATATATATATATATATATATATATATATTCTGAAATGATTAAGCTATATTTTATTGGTCTTTAAAGTGTTTTCAATTGTGGGTTGCAAAGTATTTTAAATCAGAGTCGGGTCTAACTCAAATATATTAAAACGTGAGCAGAATTAATGTCAGAAAATTCATCTTTGATGTCCTCTAGACTGTATTGTGCTAAAGCTTCTCAAAACAGGACAACTGAAGCTGGCAAATGTAAATGTTATTCCACTTTTAACTCTGTGATCCAACCTGGCATGTAGTTTCCAGCCCTTTATGAAGGTACAAACTCTAAAAAGGTGTTGCAGTCCTTTCACAAACCTCCAACCAAACCATTCGCTCAGTCCTAAGAGAATCAAACTGTAAGGCACCTGAGGATTTGTCATGTACATAGTTGCCAAACTTCTAAGCCCCATATAAAATGTTTGGGAGAGGGAGAGAAACAAAGGAAACATTTATAGCAATTCAACGATAATGGTACGAAAATGGCACCATGATAGTATAACATCCCTGCAAGATACTACAAAAAACACTTTGTGTGATTTCTGGTATTGTAATTGTGTATCTTCTATCCCTTACTATGTATTACTGTAGATGTGTTGTCACTCCCAGCACAATGTCCCTACAACTTCCAAGCACGTCCTGGTGTCAGGACATCAGCCCGACTGTGAAAACAGCTGAAGTGACACAGTTTTTTTCGCTCAGGCCCCTGACCATGACGTCATGAGTGTATTTCAGGATAATCCTTATCACTTTGCTTTTGCGTCTCAGTGCCACTTTTTTTAAAGTTCCCAAAGATGGTCTCGGCAAAGGAGGAGAGGTCACGACAGATTTGACTCATGCCAACTGTTGGGTGAGCAAAACTGATTTGAACCGAACGGTGCAGGCAACAGAAAGATGAAGTTGAAGCTGCGAAAAAGCTCAGTTTAATCTTAAATTGATTTAAAACCCCGCACTGGTGATAATGACCACCGGCTTGGCGGCAGTAGACGCGATGGAATCACAGTTTGCAGTCTGTGGGAAGTAGACTTTATCTGACTTCAGTCAGGTGGAAGAGCGGTTAGATTGTAAAAGCAGCCCATCAGCCGTCGTTCGAATAACAAAACGACTGTTGTGTTTTCAGAAGATATTTCCGAGTAGAAGATGAGCTGAGATGCTGATAAAGACCAGCTGGGAGAAATGCAGATGAAAGACTAAACAAGAGGAAAAACTTCTGGTCACTGTAAAAGGGTAGCCAAAAATAATCTAAAAAAAAATAATAATTTGCATAAGTTCTCACATTTTTGGGAAGCAAATGTGTTCATTGAAGGTCTGGACCAAATTTTAATAAACGCTATGGAAATAGTTGACATTATATTGTTCTCGTCTCTAATTCAAACATAAAAAAAACGACCTTACAACCAATCTCAAATCGTGCTGTAAATAACTTTAAAATGCTCTTGTTTGTTTTTTCCTCACAACCATAAGAGAGCACTGATATTAATCAAAACAAAGAATAAGCCCTTATCATCTTAACAGTTTATGGTAAGTCTATAATGCACTGGATTTGTCGAGCGACTTTATGCCTTTGCTCTAGAGTGGGCACCGACCAATAAAAGTATTTATTTAGATAAAGTTTCTCACTTAAATTAGACCTTTAAAAGCAGCAAACATAATTTGAAATAACTCCTGTAAAAATATATATTATATTATATAATATATATATATACTGTTTCTGGGGTTCAGTCGTAGTACTACTGTCCCTTGGAAGAGGATAA
This sequence comes from Fundulus heteroclitus, assembly GCF_011125445.2. Taxonomy (NCBI): domain Eukaryota; kingdom Metazoa; phylum Chordata; class Actinopteri; order Cyprinodontiformes; family Fundulidae; genus Fundulus; species Fundulus heteroclitus. The sequence continues at coordinate 5,927,882 of NC_046375.1, forward strand.
ATGATCTTTGAATCTTTTCACACTGTGCCTCATTACAATCACAAACATGAATGAGTTTTAGAGGGGATTTTTTTAGATACACTAAGACGACGCTACAAAGTAGAAGGAAAACGATTTGTGATTTTCACAGTATTCAACAAATCAATATCAGGAAAACATGGAGGTAATTTTGTATTCAGCCCCCTCTACTTTGATACACCTATATAAAGCCAGTTGCCACCAAAAGTCCCCCAGTGGGGAAGTCAATCTGAATATAAATACAACTGTACCTTAAAGGCCTTTGAGGTTTGTCAGAGAACACTGATAAGCAAACAGGTCAGGAATACAGTTGTGGAGACATTTCAAGCAGGAACATGTTTCAGTCCACGACACAACTGTAAAACTACCATGATGTGACCATCCACCTTAACTGACAGGCCGGGGAAACAGCCAAGGGGCCAGTGGTTACTCTGAAGGGTTGTTGCTTAAATTTAGAATGAAGAATCTGTTGTAAGACTTACAATTTGGCATTCACAGATACTTTTAATCCAATCTAACTAAGCTTAAGCTATTTTGCAAAGAGGACTGAAATTATTTTATGTACAAAACTGGTAGATACCTTAAAAGACTTGCAGCTATAATCGCAGATAAAATTAATTCCCCAAACTACTGAAAGAAGGTGTTGCCACACTTTGAACACAGTTTTTTTTTCTATTTATTTCTAAAGGTTTAAGATATCTCAAAAATGAGTATATCATTGGATGGAGTGTGAACCTCAATGTTCAAGCCTTGCCACAGTTTCAATTGATTTTAGGTTTGGACTTCAACTGGTCCTGTCTGATGCGTGCGCTTTAATCTAATCCATTCCTGTGTAACTATATGGTTGTATGTTTGAAAGTCGATGTCCTGCAGGAATGTGATACTCCAGCGTCGTTCAAAGTCTTCTGCAGCCTTAAAATGCTTGCTTTCATTTTTGCTTTGTATCTAATCTGATCCATCTGCACATCAACTCAGTTTCCCCATCCTTCTCATCCCACAGCATTACACACCAAAACCACGTTTCATCGAAGGGATTGTGTGTTCAGGATGATGCAAGATAAGTTTTTTTTGCCACATGTAGCGCTTTGCATGTTGGCCAAAAAGTAAAAATGTTATCTAATTTAACAAAAGCACCTTCTTCCACATATTTGTCATCTTGGAATTAATTTAGAGTAAAAGGGGCTGAATACAAATATGCAAAAAAAAAAAAAAAAAGTAATCAGATTTTTATTTGTAAAACATATTGTCCAAGGGCTCTAAAGGTGCATTCACACCGAACGCGATCAAGGCGAATGGAATGAGTGAGTTAAACGTTATCCCCATGTAAAGGAACGTTCAGGAGCAAATTAATAGTACGTGATGTGAACGGCACGGGTCAAGCGATGTGAACAGCAGGAATTGAGCAAATAGAACGAAGCAAAACTGCGACCAGCGGCATAGACGAGTGAATAGAGCGCAGCAAAATTTCACGTCTTCAACAATCTATACTTCTCTGTCAATGCGCGCCATGTTAAGGGTGCTCCTCGTCTATTTATTTAAGCACTTTTTTTAATATCTGTTACATATTTAGACAGTGCAATTAGGCTAGATTTCCATTGAGCAATGAAGGATTTACTAACTCAAGACAACTGTAGTTCGTGTCCAGGAGGAAAAACTGTCCGCCCACGCGGGTCCTGGAAAGAAGAAAGTAACAGACTGAGTTACACAGAGCGTAAATCAGTCTGGTAAGGCTCCATTCCCTCCGGCCCAAAAACAGACCGGACCAATCACAGCGCAGGAGGCGGGACTTTACATCATTCTCAGCAGCAGAACTACACACAATGCCGCTGCACTTTTCTGTAACCATACCAGTAGAGATACATACGGAGATTTTTGTTCCTTGGTGCCTTGAGTACACCACATGTTTTTTTTTAGACTAAAGCGGCAAAAAATCGAGAGTTTGCTCGATGGCATGACATGTTTCACAGACTACAAATTTAAAAAACAGAGCGCGTCGCCTGGAGTGTTTTTTGCGTCAATCTGTAGTTATCAGATTGGCTCTAACCTGCTGACGCTGTCACATTACATACAGCACCGTGACTCGCTCAGTAAAATCCATCTCCGCCACGGTGAGTTGAACAGAAAAGAGGAATCGGCCAACTGACAGATGCTTCTCCTATTTGATGACACGGTGAAGCGAGCTGGGGGGGGGGAATGGCTGGGTTTTCAGTGCAATTTCTTTGCAAGTGAGAAGCAAAATGTGAAGCGACCAATGGCAGATGATCAACGCAAAAAATGTCTTGTTCGTGTTTGGTGTGAATGTATCTTAAAGGGTGTGAATACTTCTGTACAGCACTGTAGCATAGAATTAATGATATATCTCCAAGTGTGTAAGCTTTTTATTTAGTTTTAGTGTTTTCTGTGAACTGAATACTGGGTATAACTGTAATCTTTCCATGTGCTAAAAACAACAAAACCAGGAACACTTATACTTTAGTGAGTTTAGGCTTAGTTCTCAATTGTTCATTTTATGACATAACAAAGCTGAACTAACTGAAAAGCAATCTGCGTTTTTGCCCTATTTCATAACGGAAACCAAATATAGAAAAATCTGTGTGGAAAAAAATAAAATAAAAACACCCTGTCTTCCCGTTTTATTTGTTTGAAATTTTAGCAGTCGCTAATCTCCTGGAACATTTTTTATTTATTTTTTACTTTTTTTGCATCAATGGCTCTACATTCATTACTGTTTTGGTAAGGCCTTAAGGTAAGGGTTTCGGATTTAGTACACTCATCCTGGAGGAAAACTAGTGGCGATCCTCATTTCCAGTAAAAAAACAAAACAAAACTCATATTTTCTCTCGACTTTTCACCATTTCATCCACAGAACACAGACTGCTCTGAACATGTTAAGATTAAAGCAGGAAACATTATGATGCAACATAATCCTAGTGCCGATATCAACATTGGTTTCGATTACCCGAGGTTAGATTGTCAAATGGAGATTAATGGGAATGCATTGGAAGTGTGAAGAAAAATAAGAACATGAAGCATGATGTAATCTTAATTTTATTTCAAAGTTGTTGGAATGTCAAACCTGTTTGCCCTCCTTTTCAATAATAAAAATAATATTCCTTTTTACGTTCTCTATTCTGGGCAACAATCAGAACTAGAAAACTGTCTCCTCGTTTAATTCGCTGACAGCAAGAACATTGCAAAAGTGATTGTGTCTGAAGTCACACTCTACCATCGGGGAGACAGTGGGCACCATATTTATAAATCTCAGTTTAAAAATTGCTCCTATTTGTGTGTGTGTGTGCATGTGTGTGTGTGTGTGTGTGCATGCAGGACTGGGTGAGGGACAACAGTTTTAGAGTAAAAAGCAGCACCATTTATTATAGTAACTGAATATTGTTAAAGTGTCATTTGCACCTGTTTTCCCTAGAACTACACAAGCAGATCAAAACAAGAACAGAAGGTCTGATGCATTGCAGAATGGAGACTCTCAGCTAAGAAATACTACTTAATAACCAGACAGAGGCTCTGTCAAATCAACCAATACTTGTTATTAACTATAATTACTAAATGTATAGCATAAACTCTGAAATTGGTCATATGATATAGATACTGTAAGCAAAATTAAAAGTGTTAGAATCCTAAAATTTTACTTAAGAATGGCATTAAAGCCATTAAAAAAGAAAACAAGGTGCAATCTCTACAACATAATATATATATATATATTTATTTATATTTATATATGAAATTCTGTAGTAAATTTTTCATCTCTGTTCTTGCAATTCAACTGCAACAATATCACATGAGTGTCATAAACTACATTTCCCTTGGAAATACAAACATGAATATTATAAGGTGCAAAATGCATTGTTTGAAATAGCCTTTTTCGGGCTGTGTAAATCTTTTTTTTAATGTTAATAATTCATATTTGTTCTGCAGTGGAAATGTGGACAGGAGCTAGTAATTCACACATCTTTAAAAAAAAAAAATGTCCTAAGACCGAGTGGCATTGCAGGAATGGAAATGACTTCATGTGAAAATATTGGCCTGGGAAGTTTTAATCCCATTTTTTAATCTTAGCCAGCAACAACGGTTAACTGCTGCAGCACATCTGGTTAAAGAACAATCAGAGGAAAAGACCTGACCACGGCAAACTGAAAAAGCAAAATAATAAAATCAGTATCCTGCAAAGAAATAACCCATCGCAGGGTGATATACACAGGGTGCTTTTAGCCACAGACCATTGTTGCTGGTAAGGGAAAGGTTGCACTTCGTTTCTTTGAATGTTAAAAGTGTGTTTTTGTCCCTTGACACCATGTGAGAATAGCAACAATTAAGGAGGACCAAAAAAAAAAAAAGGCAAAATAATAGCTCTAAAAAGGTCTTGAATTGATTGAATTCAGTCCACCCCTATTTTAATCTGAGTTAGCTAATTCTCAGCCATATGCAAATGTTCCTTGTGGTCTTTAAGATACACTAGGCAAATGCATATTTTGCAGAGACATAGACATGTATTTAATATTTTGGCCGGCACTGGATGAGCATGAGCTGAAGAATACCGGGTGGAAACTTGGAAAAAGGGTTTAGTCTCAAACTGTGTTTTGACAGAATGTTGGGGTTTTGAAATTTGGTCAAGAATCAGACTTCAGCATAGCCACATTTCACCATTCTTTACTAATTTCCGTCATGGTGATGAAAGGGTTACATTTTCTGTTAAAATCTTTGCCCAGTGTAGCTTTAACCGGGACATCCAGGAAAAGGCCAACAGGTAAAAAGATTGAACAAACGGGAGACGGAGGGCAGATGTTGTGCCGCGACACGCTGGTGTCTGATGGAGATGCACTACAGGAGCTAAGGATGATTGTGTGGACCTCAAAGCCGTGTTTGGGCTTCTGGGATGTAGATCTCAATGCTGTCCGCCCTCTCCGTGGCTGAGTTCTGTCTAAAAGAAGCTGCTCGTTTGGCAGCCATGAGGCGTCTGCGGGCTTCCTGTCTCTGGCGGTCCTGGAGGTCAAGAGAGCGCTCCCTCATTACGCCTCCACGCCCCCTGGCTGGCCGCTTTGGCAGAGGTGGGGGCCACTTTTGATCCTTGGGACACATAAAGCATTGATTAAATCCCTGACAACAGTCTCTGTGTATTGCTATAGTGGTAGACATTAAATTACAAAAACAGATTTCAAATATGATAGCTATGAGCACCATTTGTAAATCAAAAGCAATATTGTGTAGTATTTCGTCTATCACAGCATGGAAAAGGAACATACATACATATATATAAGGTAAAAAGAAACATGAGCTTTTTTCTCAATGTCTTAAATCAGACTAAACTTGTCCTGTTTTACGTAAGCAAGGATGACCAAAAATGTTTCTGTTTGCTACATTTTTTGGTTTTCCTCAGATTCAGAGGTGTACATACCTCCTAAATGTTTTGCAGAATCACCCTTTAAACCACACAAGTTTATTGCAATAGTTTGTAATAATTTTCACCCATTCCCCCTGACAGCACTGATGTCACCGAGTCAGGTTTTTAGGTCTCCATGCTCACACACAGCTGTTCATGGGGACTGAGATCAGACATATATGATCGCCACTCCCAAGCAATGATTTTGTCCGTAAGCCACTTTGTAACTAATTTGGCGGGTATGATTAGGGTGATTGTCGATTTGGAAGACAAATTTGTGTCCAAGCTTTTCCGTCCTGGCTGATGTCACACAAGGAAGCCGTGTTATTGGCTGTTATACATCCTAAAGTGTACCTGCATTGAATTTTTTTTAAAATTGACCGATGAAAAGCAACAATATCACTTGGGCTTTTCCAGAACAAATTCTCTATCCTTATTATAGTGTTTATAAACTAAAAACTAAAGTTAAACTCAAATTATTCTTAACCCTGGCAGATTTAAATGTTCAACTATTTTCATTCAACCAAGGAACTTGTTACTGACAGTAAATGAGACAGACATCTCAAAAAATAATAATAATGTCAAATGAGTTTTGAAAAACAACAATTTACCTGTTTTATTACTTTTTTAACAACAACTTGCCAGTCAAAGAGTATTTACTTTCTTGCCAAGAATCTTTAAAAAGATTATTGGCATTACAGCAACGCTTCTTATAGTTGCTGACCAGGTTTTTGCACGTTTCCACTGATGTTTAGCCAATTTATCTTTTGCATTGAGTTCCTCGGTCTTTGAGCGGGGAGGGTGTCCTTGCCGTCACCCTAATCTTTAGTTACCTTCACAAATTCTCAATTTGATTTAAGTCAGGACTCTAGTAGGTTCACTCAAAGACATTATTTTAATTACAGTCAGAAATTGGTAACAACTAAATATTCATTTAAATCTAAGTCAGCCAGGGATAGGAATAATAAACAAATATGGTGAAACGTTCTTCTAAAAAAATCCACACACCATTTTTTCAGGGTACGACTGACTAAATGTCACAACATTTATTGTTTGCGTAACTTCACAAACAGGATAAGCTAAGGCTTTCACTGTGTATCACTTCATTGTTGGACACTACGTAAATAAACAAAACAACATTTTTACAAAAAGATTGTGACAGGTCCTGGAGGGTAGGCTGAATTTCCCTGGCTCCAAACAGGAGTGGGTTTAAACCGTGCCTTCCCTCACTCAACAAGGCTAGGCATGCAACATCTGTGTCACTGTCAGCGTTCAGCTCGACTGGGCTCGCTATGAGCCTGCAAAGTGCTAGAGGCGATGGCAAGCTTGTAGCAGAAAGCGTAGCATAAAGATAATTATCCAAGAGTCCTAAACGATCTTGTTACTTCTAAAGTTGCAATTACTAACTAAATGGATGTCTTGCAGCTTTAGGTCTCTCAACTGCAAGCACCACTTTTATAAATGTGCCTTAATATACGCCGTGTGAAGAGTGCTTCAAATGAATGCATAAATCACCCCAGTGTTTCACATCTGATCATGAAAATTTGTACATCCCATCTAATATTAATTTGATCATGTTGTTAACTCCACCATGTCCCGAAACAAATGTCAAAATCAATTTGACAATTCTAAACTTACAGTAGGAAATGCTAATTAAATTCAGATTCATAGAGCTTTCATCTATAGTGGAGCAAGTGAAATATTGTTCTAAAGCATTCAGTACTGTCAGATGTAAGGTACATATTCAGTGGTAGACAGAACATAATGTAACCAGCAGCAAGTTTAAGAAATGACTATTCATGTTAGAGGAAAAACTAAAAAAAAGCTCAAAAACAGGTACTTGATGATTGGTTGAGATAAAACAAACTCGCCTGTATGTAGCCAACCATTAACTCCCCAAAGTGGAAATGGAAGGAACACTTAAAGGGCAAAAAATTTGATTTAAGAGCCAGTAAACTAACTAACATTGAGATTGTGAAGCAAAGTAAATAACATCTGGCCTTTCCGATGTTTCTCCAAGTAGATGAGTCATTTAAAAAGATACTTTGCAGATACAAAAAGAGATTGTTTAGCCACACATTTTTCTAAAACAGAAGTGCTATATTTGTAGCGTATGTAACTGCAATCAGATAACCATCAATTGATTTCTTGACCAAACAGGAACATATCTCAAGGCGATGTGGCTGTTTATTTGCAACAAAGAAAAGGACAGAGTGAGCACTCTTTCATTCCCCAACAGAATCTCTTAGCAAGAACAGAACAGAAGCCTCTGTTGGAAACATGTATGTTCAAAGGATTATGAAGCAACTGGAAACTTGGCTTTAGGGGAAGCAACATCCCAAAGCTGAGGGACAAAGGTTGAACGTAATTAATGCCACAGCTATAGCAGATAGCTCTGAAAACGAGTTGGCACCCACACTATCAAGGCAACTGCAACTATTTTTTTGCAAACATGGAGGTTCTCTGGTAAAGACTACTGTTTTACTGGGTAATTTTTCTCAACACTCTCTCCAATGCTTCCCCTACTTGTTTACCTTCTACAAGGTTTAAAGCAATTTTTACCAAACAAAGCGAACAGACTGGATGTCCACATTTTAGTTTTCACTCCCAACGACCACAGTAAAGTTTCACCCTGGTGGGAATCATGAGAATTCTGGTCAGCAGCATAGCAGAAATTAAAACTTCATCTTTTTTTAAAATAAAAACAACTTACAACTTTACCCAAATGTTGCCATTATCATTAGATTTCTTTAATTCCAAATTTTGTCACTAGACCTTTTTCACACCTTTGGTGGGTTAGAGCCACATGAGGATCACCACCGAGTGCTCTAGTCTAAAATATTGCGTGTTTGTTAGGACAGTATTTTCTTAATTTTCATCTCATCTATGGATAACAAGCCATATACATCTTCACCCTATTAATCCACATTCCAGGCGGAATCTTTGCCATAAGAACATTCTGCTGGAAGACATAGTATGAAATGAAGCGGGCAGAAACGGCAATTTGTAAAAGCTACTGCCCCCTGACGGCTGAGCCCTGTCTGGTGCTTTTACCCCAAAGAAGCGGTCACACTTTGAATACGTCTTTTGTAGGAAATGACTCTTGAAACAGGAACTATACTTTAACACCTTTAATCTAAACAAGCCAGAGGAAGAATACAGATCAGTACTGAAGCTCATTTGTCAGGTATCCGCATAGGAAAAAGGGATAAGGAAGAGTGAGCCATGAATGATGGTCACATGAGTGTTTATAGAAGTCAATCTCCTCCTCCACGCTTCTCCCATTGTTGTCAGAAGAAAATGTGTCACCACTCGGGTATTATCTGCCATACTGTGAAATAGCATGAAGTCCGAGTTTATCTAAGTGTACATACTGCCCTAAGATAACAGAATGTTTTCTTTATCAGTCCCATTTTCCATGTCTATTTTTGTGACATCTGTAATGTCCACAATGCCTGTGAAATATCTGTTATATTCCCAATAACAGCTTTTTTTTTAAAAATGTGTCCTGTCTGCCAGTGTAGCTTTAGGAATTGCAGTCATAATGTTAAAGAGAGCCCAACAGATTTACTTTTTATGGTAAAATATTTTTTTGGAAAGCTAAGTTCATGTTCACCCAAAAGTCAAATTACTTAAAATGACAACAAACATGACAAAATGTAGTAGGCTTCAGTAACACATCAGGCCCCAACCTAAGAAAATATGGGAAGAGATGAAAAACAAAGTCACTGACATCCAACTTTTTTTGCAAAGGATCCAAACACCATTTCTAAGGTTTTTGGGCATTCGGTCAACCACACTGAGAGATGTCAGCAAATTGAGAAAGATTTACAGCTGGTTAACCTTCCAAGTTGCTGGTCCACCAAAATGACTCCAAGAGCACACCAATTATTGAGCCAGGAGGTTACAAACGTCTAAAGTACTAAAATCCTTACTTGTCTCATTTACAGCCAGTGAACGTGATTCAGAAATAAGAACAAGACAGGGCAAAAATGACATCTATGGGAAAAGTTCAAAGGCTAAAACAATGGTTGTCATTGAAGAACAAATAATATTCTCTCGACCAAAGCGAGAGATAAAAGTGGAGCTCTTTGGAAGGTGTCTGGTACATCCTGTTACATCTGGCGAAATTAAATAAAATAGAAGTAAAAGAACATCGTAGTGACAGTCAAACATAGTGTTGGTGGTATGAAGGTCTAGGGCTACTTTCTTCTCAAGGAGTTGGATGACTTGCGACTTGTGAATAATGGAACCATGAATTCTGTTCTCTGACAGAAAATCCCAAAGGAGAACGTACGGCCAATTACTGATCTTGAGTTATGTAGCAGGACAATGATCTCAAGTACAACTTTGGCTTTATCGTTGAATGGCTCCCAAAAAATTAATCACGGTTTTGGAGTGGCCTAGTCAGACTTAAATCTAATTGAGATACTGGGGCATGACCTTAAAGAAAACCTTTTAATGTTTGAAAACCCTCCAAAAGAAGAGTGAGCCAAAACTCTTCCACGGCAATGTAAACAAGGATTAGGGTCAGGGGTTACTGCCAGTTTTCATGATGGCAGTGGCAAAACGGACTAGGTGTTTGGATTGCTTTTTCCCGTCAATAAATTAAATCATGTGAAAACCCCTTTTTTGTCTTCACCCAGGTTATCTCTGTTTCATATCAAAATGAATCTGAAACGTGTTACTATGACAAAAAAGCAAATACAGAAATGTGTTGAAGGGCAAACTATTTCACACCACTGGATGCACTTAAACCAGTAACTAAGTAGGTACTCTGAGTTTAAATGCAGAACGGAATGATGTTTTAGAGTTATTTCAAATAACATTTGATCAATATTGCCAAAAATAACTAAAATTAAACCACTGTTGATGATGTTTCCCATTTTAAAACATCGTATTCCAAAGTAAAAAAAAGAGAAATTCACCCGACGGATGCTGCTGGTGGCTTTAACAGAAAAACAAACTTTGCTGTCAACTATCTACGCTAAAACAGATGCTTCCCTCTTGTTAATACGCTAACCTCCTGCCAGGGCCATGCCTAAAAATGAACATTGACGTTGTTAGTGCAGTTTCCACTTAAGCTCAGCACGTTCATCTGGCGTCCATTAAGGCTAATTATAACGAGCGCGTGGAGGGAAATGATACCTTCTTCTCGGGGCTCTCCACCAGCTGCCACTGGTTACTCTTGATCTGCTCCAGCTCATCAAACTTGGCAGTGACGTCATCGATGGTAAGCTGCAAAAGGTCCCAGAATCCAGCCAGGTCCTGAGATGTGGGTCGAGGCATGGCACTGGGGTCCTAGAAAAGAGATGCTTGTAAAGAGCCAAATAAAACAAATGCTTTCTATAACCAAAGGAAAAGAGGCTATCTCCTGATGTTGTCGATGAAAAAGAGTCACTTACAATACTTGTAACATGCAGACATGTAATTACAGTTTGATATCCCGACTGTGACCACTGTGTGGCAGTATATTACCAATGTTGGTTCACAGCCATATACACCAGGACTTGAAAGTGTTTTCTGAACATATGTAGGGAAAGCAAAATGTGCTACAATTGTTCTTAAAAGTTCAGTTCTAATGTGTAGAACCTCAGTAGAGCTGCTCATTGCAACAAACAAAGCTCGATATATTTATCATCTGACCATCAAACTGTAAAAGGGGTGTTTGGCTTATCCCTTTCAGCAGATACAAAATTCAGTCAAGCTTCAACTTGTCCGTTTCCTCATGTTGAACAGTGACGCTGGTGTTTCAGGATCTTCCGCGATAAGACTGGATTCATGTGATGCTCCTGATCAATGACACCAGTTTAGTTTTCTTTTCTCTGAGGGTGACAATATAAGACGGTTTAAACTTGGAAACAGATGGATCCAGTTGGACAAGGGAACATTGTCCAATTGGACAATGTTCCAATTGGACAATGAGCCCAGACTCCCATCAAAACTCATTTTAGGATTGACTAAGCAGGGCAATAAGCTTCAGGAATGGCCTTCCCCCAACAGCCAACCTTAACCCAGTTGTAAATTTATCAACTTTCTTTAAAGAGCAGGTCAACACCTGGAAACCAGCTGATTAGTTCTACCACTTCTGATAAGAATAGTCATCAAATGCACATCTAGAATTATATTAGGAGCATGATGATGGCTATTAAAGGTTCACTGCAGTTCCTGCAGAGAACATTTAAGTATTAGTAGAGGTAGATGCATATATTTGACCTGGTGTGATTAATTTTGACTCAGTGCTGATTGGCGTAAATTAACTTGAACATCAATTTCTGATAATGACTATTTGCACACTTTTTAACTTCTCAGTGAGTGCTCGTCTGATATACTAATGCAACAGTAATCTGCATCGTCTGTAAAGGGAGTGCTATGTGTCTTTTTGACTCAAACGTGAATCTTGTTGAATACTGAGGACTATTTGGACACTAAGCTTCTGAAGAAATGCCGTTCTGTAAATAGATCTGTAAAAGATTTTAACACTAATGGTCACATTTAAGCAATTCTAAATGTGTCTGAAATTGTGTGCTAATGGATACATCAAAGTCAAGTAGTGAATTTTACTTTTCAATTTTCTCACTAGTCTTAAAATGCTGCATTTTTTTATGCTACACATACACACATCTGACGTAACAACAAAGGAAGACAGAATTACAAGAGCCATGCGATTATTGCCCCAAACAACAAAACACAAAAACAATGTGAGCTTAAAACAAGAAGTGTTTCATCAAGTGAAAGTTAACAATAATCAGAGCTTTTTATAAACACAATGTGCAGTTTCTTCGACCGCCCAGAGGGTGAAACAGACTCATCTGCTTCTTTGAAACAAATCTGAAAGCTCCTGGCAATCTAAGGCTTGTCACTACCGATGTTAGACCTTATTCATCATCTTATTATCTAGGAGGAGAGCCAAACAGTAGGGTTATTCAAAAGAAAGCAGCACATCAAGAGAAAACACAAAAACAACCCAAGTCAGTAAGAGCAGACTTCAACCACCTCCACAATGAACAGCATTTTTTTTCCTTTTCTGATTAAGTGTGTTAGTCTCTCTCAGTGTCTCTATCTCTCCTTTTTTTTTTTATCTCTGAGAGTCCTCTTTGGGCTATCATATTCTGATATTGCTGACTCGGGAGATAGTTAGCTGTAAAAGGTATGAGGTATGATCAGACGTGACATGAGCGTTAAGCAGTGACAGGATGATGCTCTCCATTATTCAGACCCTGAGTTCCCATTCAACCTGCTGCCTCTGTGCATTAATGGATTGCCTCAACTCAGGTGCTGCTTCCTATTGGAATTCCCCTTTCGTCAGCTGTGGGTCAATAGCAGCGGAGCAACTGCTCCACCATTGATCTTTGCGGTCTATTTCTGGAAGGTGCACAATTGCAGCATCGGGCCAAGGTTTTGGAGAAGGGGAAGCCGGGCTGCATGCAAGTGTTGGTAATAAAAAAAAAAAAAAAACAGTAGAAGCAATTGACAAACCATGCTTTTTTTTCCTGTGTACCAAATGAATGTCATGAGGATCGAACGTTTTTGGTTTGAAAATTACTCACCAGATTCTGTTGGCACAACCAGTAAAACTGCTGAAACTTTTGAGACATTAATAGCTGAGCACTTCCAACCGCACTCCGGATTTTTCCTAGGACTGGAAGACACACAAAGAGTCTGGATTTATCACTGACAGCTTGGCAAAAGCCAGTGTGTTGAGAACTCGGTTTTGAGTCGTGCACAAGAAATAAAACAGCTCAAAAAGTGCCCGCCACAACTCTGTGGTCAGCGTAATAGTTAATATTGAGAATATTTACGGTGGCTACACGGATGTGACCTCATTGTGTGTTTCAAAGTATTGATGGCAGAGAGCAGAACCCCCCTTGCTCTCCTCAGGACACTCACTTTCCTCTGTCAGGTCATGCTCCTCCGCCTCTCTTTCCATCTCTTTGCACCATTCCTCCAGCCTCTTTGTTTCATTGTGAAGAAGCTGCATGAACCAGCTGCCATCCCTCCGGAGGGGGGACACTCGGCCCGAGTCGGTGCTCTCCAGGCTGGGTTCCACCAACCAGGGTTCGGGCTGCGGGCTGGGCGGCCCACTGGACGGCCGGTAGTCTTCCCTGTAACTAAAAAGGCCCTGCGTGCGCACAGTTCGGATGGCTCCATACTGAGTGGGTGTGCTCGGCTCAGAGTGGCGGCCGAAGGCGCCGCCGAACTGTAGGCCTTTGTCCTCCATGGAGGGAAAGCCTTCCAGCTCCAAGTCTGCTTGCACCGCGGTGGTCACACTGTTGGAACGCTTGAACCTCCCATGCCTAACAGTGATGAGAAGGGAATGACATGTACCAAAAGAAAAAAAATAAAATAAATTGATGGCATAATGACATCTTCACCTGCCCTTACATACCGTTTCCTGTCCTCCACCTGGATCCCTATAGAGTGAAACTGAGGAAGGCCTTTACTTTCAGCCTCAGAGTCTGTCACAGTTTCCACCTAGGAAATAAAAACAGCAGCAAATATACCACCTTCAATTCCAAAGCAAGTACTCACAAATATACCAAATAAGAAACACAGATTTGCATTAATAGGCTTGATGTAATCTGTGAAATATTGTTCGGATTTCTGCTTCACTTTGACCTGATTGTGACATTTGTTTTAAAAGTGGTTCCATTCTCCATCTTGTTATGGACACATTTGTAGAAAGGAGTTTTGTTACTCAGATTGAAGGGAAAATAAGTTTAAGATTTGCAATAGTTGAAAGACAAGATGAAAATCTGAAGAGTTTGGTCTTTTTAACCACAGGAGTGTTTGAATATGCTCTCTGTAGGAGTTTATGTTGAAACACATCAAAAACATTAAAAAACCTGAAAAACTATATCCATTTATTCTTTTTGATATATTATGTTTCAAATGTATTTCGTTTAAAGTCAAAACTTCTTCACACTGTAACAGATGTTCATACTGTGCTGTGCAAAAGTATTCATCCACTTTGACAATTCCCACATTTTTCCCACAGTGCAACCACAAACATCAATGTTTCTTGTTGGGATTTGATGCGATGAACCAAAACAGATAATAACTGTGTTATCAGTGAAAATAATATATGTTTTTCTTGTTTTTGCTGGGGATTTTTACAAATAAAAACATTAAATGTGTGCTGTGAATTTATATTTAGCTTCCCTCAGTCAATGACGGATTTTCCGCCTTTCACTACAGTTAGTGATAATCACTACTCTTATTCTTTTGAGGTATGTCTCTAACAGTTTAGCACCTCTGGAGAGTTAAATATTACTCTATCCTTCTATGTAAAATAGCTTTGGTTTGGTGAGACTGGTCAGCTTCCCTGTTCCAGCTGAAGAAAGCTTACCAGCATCATTGCGCTAAAACCAACATGTTCCACAGTAGAGTTGGTGAGTTCGGGGTGGTTTTTTAGAGTAGTTTACAAATGTTCACTAATTGCTGACATTATTCTAAGATTACATTACACACAGGTGGTCTTCTGAAAGCCAACAGGCTGCACTGAGTTGAATTTAGGGTTATCAGAGTAAGAGAGACTGAATGCAAAAGGACTGCCGCTTTTTACAGGTTTTTATTTCTAAACAAAATTGAAAATCAGGAATTAATGTGCTTCTACTTTACATTCTTATGCTCATTTTGTCTCTCTTGTTGTGTCTCTGCTCTATCTTCTGTAACCCCCAGTCGGTCGAGGCAGATGACCGTTCATACTGAGCCTGGTTCTGCTGGAGTTTTTTCCTTCCCGCTAATGGGGAGTTTTTCTTTCCACTGTCGCTTCATGCTTGCTCAGTATGAGGGATTGCTGCAAAGCCATGGACAATGCAGATGACTCTCCCTGTAGCTCTACGCTTCTCCAGGAGTTAATGCTGCTTGTCGGGACTTTGAAGCAATCAACTGGTTCCCTTATATAGGAAATTTTTGACCAATCTGTATAATATGATTGAATTTGACTTTGTAAAGTGCCTCGAGATGACATGTTTCATGAATTGGCGCTATATAAATAAAATTGAATTGAAAATTGAACTGAATTTGTATTGGTTCATCATTTGAAATCTCAATACGTTTATGGTTGCAACATGGCAGAACGGGAAGAAAATCCATACATGAATACTTTTCCTAAACACCGGATGTTGAGAATCAGTTTCAGTTTGCCTTATTGCGGTGTAAGACAAACAAAGCTGAGGTGTAAGTCCTATTTGTCAAGGTAAATGTATCAGGGATCGAGACTGCCTGCTGTCTTGTTACCTGTATACCAATTGAGGAACGTGGGGTTTTGAGGTACTCCTCAGCCTTTGATACTAGCACCGCCTTGTCACACGTCTGGACGGAGGTGTGACTTCCCACCAACGCGTGCCTCTTTCCCGCCGCTGACTCCATGGCCATGGTGACCGCCTTGGAGCTGTCCAGGCTGTCCATGGAGCTGTAGATGGGGCGACCAAGGCTATCCGTGGTCCAAAGACCGCCTCGAGAATGCCTGCCGTCCTGGTAGGCATCCTGGGTGGACTCTGTGCTGCTCTGGGCTGTCACAGAAATAAGAGGCTTGGTGGTGGTGCGCGGGGGCACAGGAGGTGGGGTCTTCTTGTAACTGGGAGGATATGATACCGCTGAATAGCAAAAGCAGGATGAGAGAAGGGGGCGAGGCAAAACAAGGGTAGAGGGTAAAAAAAAAAAAAGTGATAATGAAAAATATGGCCAAAGCTGACAAAAGGCAAATGTTGCAGTTCACCAACATCACACGGAGTGTGATAGAGGCATCTCTTTGCATGATGAGAAACCAGAATTTGATTTAGCAGGTAAAACAAGGTGGATGTCAGTAAGGTGGATAGATAGCAGCTTTTAATTGAGGGGAGAACAATGAAGGATTATGGAAAAGATTTGACTTTTGTGTGCAAATGACATTTTTATGACAACCCATCCAGGTTGGAACTCATGGCAGAGATACAAAAGTGAACTGAATTACTTTACACTGATCACTGATTCTGTAAAACATACTTTCTAAATTTGTAATACCTTTATTTACATATTAAAAAAGGAATAACCTTCGTTTTCAAGAAGAAAAAGCTAAAGTCTTCCCTGTCTCATTCCAGTGACCCTATTACTGTGTTGTCTCATGTGCTGGATGTATCATCACACAATTATTGAGAGGCAGCATCTTCCTGCAGATTATCGACTCTAAGCCTATTTAGCTCTTTTCGGTGCGAAAAATAGTATTTAATCGCATGAAACTGTGTTACAAATGTGTCATTTAAAAGAAAAAAGGAACTGGGACCAAATTAGAGTCTTTGTTCAAGGCGACTAATAATAAACTGTTTAAACATTAAATTTGAAATTGAGTCTTTACTTAATTACATGTGGAAACAATGGTTGTGTTTCCCCTTAGGGTTAGGAGCCTTTTTATGCCTGAATGCTTCTTTCCTTAAAGACATTTTAAAATTAAGAAAAAGAAAGCAAGACCCTCATTTTTGCTATATAAGAAATATGGTGCAACAGATCTGTCTTGTAAATGAGAACTACCAAATGGTTAATAATAAAAATATAAAAACTAGCCAAGACTTTTGCCCATCGCTGTAGTTCCTCGGTATTCAAACTTTAGTAAAACTGACCTTGGGAAGTTTGGTACATGACATCATTCTGGAAAACTATTTGTTAGGAAGACAGAACTAGATGTCACTAATATTCTTACATATAGAATGCTACCAATTCTCTTCAGTTAACCTTCTGACTGAAGCATGGGCACAATATAATTAGAAAAATTATGAATCAGGTCCCTTAATTGCTCCAGTGAATGGTATAAGTAAAGGAGCAGGCAGTATGACACGATTTTCTTCAAGTAGAACCAAATTATTTACCAAAGGACTATTAAAGCTCTACAGTTCATCTTAATGACATACTAGATGTATGTAGTGAAAACAGTTTTTAGATATTAAGAGTAAAGTAGCTGGTTCTATTGCAAAGTAGTAAAATAGCTGGGAAAAATATATTTGCCTTTAAGTAAGTTTAAATCAATTTCTCACTATATAGAAACACAAGCCTTTGTTTTTGCAGCTTGGGATCCAAAATAAAGCTCAAAAGTCACAAAGTGGTTTCATACGATCATTTTAAAAACTTTTTTTCTTACTTTCAGGTGAT
This sequence comes from Fundulus heteroclitus, assembly GCF_011125445.2. Classification (NCBI taxonomy): domain Eukaryota; kingdom Metazoa; phylum Chordata; class Actinopteri; order Cyprinodontiformes; family Fundulidae; genus Fundulus; species Fundulus heteroclitus. The sequence continues at coordinate 5,945,421 of NC_046375.1, forward strand.
CTATCCTCTCAATAAATGGGGTTAAAGTGAAACACAAAGTAACAAAATTGTTAAATATAGATCTCAACACATATCTCTAGCAGCCCCATTGATAAATATATTCCCGACAGTGTTGCTGATCTTTTCCTCTACTAATCCGCTCGTAATATATTTCATTTAAAAACACTCATCCATGAGTTTACACAAAGGATGTTATCTAATAATCAGCATAAGTCAGCATCAGGAATGCTAGTTTCATTTTCCGTCTCAAACACCCGCTGTATGGGCTCGGCTATTATTAAATCCACATTTTGCACGCACACCGAGGACATTTCAGATTAAAGGAACTCTTTTAAACTAAATCTTATCCTAGATTTGACTTTTTTCCAGCATAAAAGAGCTGGAGTTCTGTGAAACGCAGCGGGTGGGCACCAGAATATAATGAGCACAATGACTCAGAGAGTACAGTAACTCCACACTTTCTATTATTACACGCTGTAGCTGACTGAATTACTTCCTAAATTAAAAGCATTACAAACTGCTCAATTCCAGCACAGAACTCAATAACATAGATATCAGACTTTAACAACTTTACCATGATGGGTAATGGCTACAGACTTGTATTCTTTAAAATCAATTTTGCCGCTGTATTTCAAATTAAAAAAATCTGAATCCAGACTTTTAGTAGTTGGGCTCAGGTAGCGAATATAATTATAATGCCTGCGCAGTGCTGTGAAATGTCATGCAAAGTTGAGAAGGAGGTGGAAAGATCTCAAATTTGAAGGGCAAAAAAGGGCAACGTATGCTTAAAATGGAACAGAAGATGCTGCGCATGAAGGAAATTTAAAGTGAAAACTGCATAGGGTGAAAATTTGGTTTGAGAAATGGAGAATGAGAAAGACAAACTCGGACTGACTTCACACTCAGGGAAATTATCAGTAATGCAAGACAGGTGTGGTTATTAGCTAATAAAAACCTGGTGTGTGGTGAGAGAAAAGACAAAGCAGCTAAGTTAAGAGCTGCCGTTACAAAGCATGAGAGGAAGAGCACAGGTTCACAAAAGCAATGATAAATCCTTTATACAGTGGTAAATTTATGCTACCTTCCACAGACTACCATTGCAGCATTTTCTATAGAATCAGTTAAGTATGACATTGTTGTTTACCCTGTTGGTCCAAAGGTTACTGATAAATTGAGTGTCTTCTCTTGTTCTGGGAGATAAAACGTTAAGATTGGTTACACCGAGTGTGAAAAGCTTTACCTCCCTGCCTCTGTTAGAGTTGGGTATCCAGATCTATTAAACAACAAGGAAATGTTCTATTTTCACATTAAAGCCTGTGCTCTCCCCATGAATAAGCACCTCCATAGAGTGGATTCGCAGGCAGCGAGTAAGGGATCAAACTGTTCAAAACTTGAAAATTTGGCCTGTTGTGGTACTTAAGACAAGGTTAAAAGGGCTCACGTCTTTAAAAACTGGCAATGTGGACAACAACAGCAATCACGAAGTAATCAGTGTGAATGGAGTCCCTCAAAAGCTTAACGATAATGGCTTTATTAGCCTGCTGGTTAAGCAGGCACCACTCAGGTCTTTTGCAGTTTACTCATACACTTGTTGTCTCTAAATCAACTGAAATTTTGAATGACATGTTGCCTTATACCAAGATTAATGAGCACGGCATTTATAGAAACATCTATTTTTGCCCAGTGTTGTTCATGTAAATGAGTTTAGTAATTTTCTTGGACTGGACTTGGATTGCAAATTACAAGCCTTTGAGTTAGTGTATTTTCTTACGCAATATGGGTGCGAATGAAAATTGCAGGTACTTTAACTCAACACTAGATGTCCTCCTGTAGACTGTGGTGTGAATACATCTTCCCTAAATCTTTGTAAAATTGTATTTATGTTATTTCACTAACAGTTTTGAATATTTCTTTAATAGAATTCTAAATTGCTATAACTCCTAGAAGTTATAGCTCTACATTTTAGAATATAGGTAATACAATTTCTCTCTTCATTGTCACTTATGCATGATTTAGGAGGCAAACAAAGGTGTCCCCCCCTAGCTTTGTGGATTCCGAAGCATTTCCATGCGAGAAAATGATTTGAAGCCCTCTAGCGAGTTCTGAGTGTAAACAGGGGTCTCTGCATAGAGCTGGAAAGCCTCCAACAGGAGGTGCCCAGTATGTATTGTGATACAATGCCTGAATCTAGGGCCAAATGCAGGAGAGAGAATGGTTAAAGAGCATGCCCTGAGGGCACAAATATGTTAATGAGGACAACAGTTATTGACAAAAGTATTGTCATTCAAGTGGATTGTTTTAGTTGATATTTGTGTACAATAAAAAACATTTTATCAGTATTTAACTGATAAATGTGTCCTTCCAAATCACAGACTTTTTTCTTTGACCTTTAGGTCACAAATGCCCTAAATCTTATGTTAAAAGCTGCAGACACTGAGCTTTTGTGGACAATTGACAAGTTGCCTCTGATTTGAGATGTCATGATGTCATCAGAGTGCTGCAACCAACTTCATTTTCTTTTACTTTGGTGCAGAAAGGCAAGCTCAAGGGTGCAGAGCAACTTTTGCTCGGCTCTGTGCAGTGTAGCCTCATTCTACTGTTGAGTAACACACAATGATGGGTTTTTAAGCACCAACCACCTCCATGTGGAAGGGCTCTTTGGGGTCTAGTGCCGGCTTGATAGCTCAGGGTTGTTTTGGTAGCAAAACGGAGGTTAACATACTATAAGTCAGATGGTCGTAATGTTTTGCCTGATTAATAAAAAAAATTAGACTTTTTTTGTCATACTGACCAGTCAAAGGCCTTTTACTACAGGCTCTTATTCACTGAGCAACTCTTACACCATTGCTCACAAGCTATGTTTCCGGCCAATTGTCATGCAACGTTTGAGCAAACTTTTAAAATGTTGCAAACAAATAAAATAAAAAAAATTAGATGTGTTTCCATCCACTGGTTTGGAGTAAATTAACCAGGCTACGCAAAGCCTAATTTTGTGAGAGGTTGACAGAGAAGTAGAGGTTGCAAATTAGCATGGACAACATATGCGAGGAAAATGGAGAGAGGTTTTCAGCAGGACCCGTGTTGCTATTGGGCACATTCTAATTATCCTGTCATGTCAGCTAGTATTGGCAATGTTACATGTTGTCCAGAGACACCGAGAAAGAAATTCTACGCGCATTATGTGAATATCCAGAAAGAGGTTGACAGTGGAAACAGCTGATCAGACTTTTGAGGCCAATGTTTGGTATGTCAAAACTGTGTCTTCATCTCCCGTTTTGCACATAAACCATTTTATTCAAAAAGCCAAAAAAAAAAAAAAAAAAACACCCCAAGTGAGAGTAAAACCTTCTTTTGCAAAATTGAGGAAGTTATTTTCGAATTTTGCCTTTTCCCTGAACCTTTTCTAATGTGATACTTCAAAATGAGCATAAAAAAGCATAGATTGAAACAAGGTTACAGTTTGTGCTTTGCCCATGGGCCTATTTTCATATTGTTGGGGAAGCTAGAGTTTAACTCACATCCTATTGATTGCCAGATGACTACTATTCCCATTGACCTAACACCACCCTAGCTCTTGATGGCATTTGACTCAGTGAAGGGTCTGAAATTATCTCCAAATGTGACCTCAAGCTTCCTGGAACGCACGATAACCTCACCGCAAGATACATCCAAAATGTATCTTGACAGGCTGGATGTTTGTTAAAAATGTAATTTTTAACAAACCTAGGAGCCAAAGACGTTCTCCTGGAATTAAAGTAATTCTAAAGTTGTTCGTGGATAGCTGCGTTTCTAAAACAAATGTGCGCAAAATGTTATTGATATTCTTCTAATGCCGTAAAAACTATTTGAGGTGTTTTGATTAAATAAGAAATACAATAAAAATAAGTGAAATAGTTTGTTTACGCGTTAATTCATTACAAAACATGGTGGCGATGGATGTAAGCACTTACATGAGATAAACATATTTCAGCCATGGCTCTAGCGCTCATCATCGGCCGACAGAGGAGACGTCGTCATCTTGAGGCATTGGAATGACAAGCCCTCCATACTTGGGAGTGGCAACATATGGGGTGTTTTTGGGGAAATTGTAGTCAGCGATTTTATAGAAGAGCTATGGATTCAACACTTCCTGTCGTCTTCTGCATCTTTTTCGCCAGTAGCAACACTGTCTCCATTTCAGTTATTGCAACACATCAATTTTGATACAGCTGAAAAACCACTTTTTTTCTTTATTTTTTTTTTAAAAGGGATGCGTTTAAATAAGCCAATTTATTTTTGTCATTACAATTTGCACAATTTGATGGTCAATGGAAATGCTGAAGTTTTGTTTTTGTTTTTTTGCTAGGTGATTGCCCTAAACATAAAACAAACAATTTGACACTGTATGACCTTTACGTTTGAGTCAAAAAAGTGTCAGCAACTGTTTACTAGCTGCTGGAGAAAAGAATAAAATCTAATGCCAGCAGTGACAAAGAGCCCTGGATTAGCACCAGCGGTACATTGTCAGAAGACTTTGTGACATTTTGAACGAGATGGCTCATTCTTCATTTTCTGCATCCCGAACGGTCTCGCCTTGCTCTCCGCCATGGCACGCTAGCTTTGCGTCTGCACAAAGACAAATATCTTAAAACCTCTAACTCAACCTGTGAAGCATCTGTAGAGCAAGATCTATAGTTTAAGTTGACACACGTTTTAATTTCACAGACCAGGGAAGTTCATTGTCCTTCATTTAGTTAGTTGATGCTGGCTTTGTTTGAACTGGATTGTTTGGCTTTGGATGATTGCACAAAGTAGATCAGTAAATACAGACATACAGAGAGGCAAGGCAGGACTGCACAAAGCTGAATCAAATTTAGTAAATTGTGTTGTTGTTCAGCTTACAAATTAACAAACTTGTTTATTTCCTACCTTTAAGAATTTGCAGTTTTGTTAGAGGTGTCTGTAAGCCATTTCAGCTGCTCCCTTACTTGCATACAGACTTAGTAACGTTTTTACGCTGGATGCCCTTCCTGATGCAACTAGCTGTCAAAACCAAGGTCCCCAATGTCACTACATTAATACACTGCCCTAAATTATCAGAAAGGTCTACATGATAACCTGATTTTGAATTACTGGGGTGAAATGAATGTTTTTTTTTTTTTTTTAAACCGTGTCAAGATGTTAACGCTTTACAGGACATGATTGTGTTGGAACTGATTGTAGTTCTGTTTAAAAAGACTAATCTAATAAGTGTTAACAGGTTTTCTTTTCAAACAGTAACATGATGTTTAGAATTTCAGTGGAAATATTTTTATTTAGCTTATTTACAGTATTTGAATATTCTGTTAATTGGGTTAAACTGCCCCGTGTGTTTTAGATGTTTCTGGTTTAAAAAATTGTTTTCACATTTATGATTTAATAAATTGTTAAATCCAATTTTGAGCACTGTTCTCTGTTTAAGGACTCAATTGGGTAAAAGCCAAAAAGGAGAACTTTACAGAACATGACACAAGTCTCGAACTTCTGTGTTAATCACCCTTGAATGGTTGTGACTGTGTTGTGTTCCTTTGCCAGAACCAAGTATGATGTTACTAGTTTGTGTTAAAATTAAGTGATTGAGATTTCAGCTTCTTCTACTTATTTGTTCTGTGGTCACGTTTCTTTTTTTATTTCTACAATCCACCCAACACTCTTCAAACCATTCTGTCTGTCGCAACACTCGTGACGTGATTTTATTAAACACCATCTAAGCTCATGATGTCACACTGAATCTAAACGTTTTACAAGATGCTGCTTTGAATCATTAGGCCCCATGTCTTTTTTCATTTACAATGACCATCAATCATGACAGGTTAACCTTCTATGCCAACAGTATTATTCCACAAACAGGTCTGGCCCTGCTTGTGTTTTTTGGCTTTTGCAATTTCTTGTTTCACTCTGGGTGGGAAATCTTCTCCTCACACATTTCTTTTCTCTGGTCTTGTCACAGAATTTCAGGTATACATTTATACAGAAGCTCTTTGCCAACATGTGCTCTATCCATTCGGTAAAGTAGACCTCAGCATAACCAACAATGAAATTAATATCAACCAATGGACAATTTTATATGTCTCTTTTTTGTCCAATAAATACTCTAATAGACCCAATATTCATGAAGTATATAGACAGGGTCTTACAAGGCAAGGTGTTGTAAAGGATTTTATCAATACAAAGACCTTGTGACCATCTGTTGCTTATATTATATAAAAAAAACAAGATAAGCAATGCAGTGAAGAAATAATTTAAGTGAGGATCACTTATATTTCTCTCTATATTGCATTGCTTATCTTCAGAGTTCATAAAACTGATAATTCTTCCAATATTCTTTGGCAGCCTAATAAGTGTCAGTTACATTTGCACTTAACACTCATTTCATCCCATGTTGATGATTCACAGCAACAGCTTCTAAATATATGCACTCAGATCAAATTTACGAGCTAAACTGTTTTAGTGAAAATGAAAACATTGCACCAGTTCGGTCTCTTGAACAGCTTTTAACCCTCCGTTAAACCCTCCATTTGTTTATGGGTTTTCCAAGCGGACGTTGTCTGCTAGTACAGTTTTAAATGAGGTTTAGATTAACTGTTAAGACAGCATTTGACTGTTTTTGTGTTATTAGCTCCAATTCAAGTTAAGTTTTAGTAAACAGATAGACTAAGGTACCATTTTATTGGCTCAGATATATAGGAAAATGTCTCTCTATTTGTTCTTTCCATAATAATATTTTGAGAATATAATGTTATTGAATTACACAATAAGAGACCTTTGTTTTGTGACTCCTGGCGAATTGTCTTGGGTACTACTAAGAAACAGAGGAGATATAACACTGCTACCTGGAGGTGGTTGAGCACGGTCCACACTGCACGAAGTAGGGAGACGAAACTGAATCCCTGTAAGGATGAAGTAACATCAGTTAGAAAGCAAACATGCAAATAAAGGTACACACTAAAATGGACTCATTCAAATGCATATTGTGTGTAAACAGTAAATATACAAAGGCCACTTTGTAGCTTTCCTTGTATAATTAACTCATCATGTAACTACTAAGGAGAAAAGGAAACACAGAGCTTTTGTACTCCAAACGCTTGAGTAGAATTGTACGTTTTTGACGGCTATTTTTTACCGAATTTATGGTTATGATTATGTGTTACAAATACTTCCATTGTAAAAAATAAAGTACACCTTCTTTCAATCTGATCTGGTCTTTACTAGGGTGTAAAATAACTTAAATCTAACCTCAAATGCCCAAAACCACACAATACAGTCAATTACTAAATAGTAATATAGATGTCTATAGGCTGTTAGCCTGGCCAGCCAGACTGACTTATGGCGTAAACTTGGGATATAAGTCTGGAAAGTCCAGTGGTAGAGCCCAATTTCAAAGGCAGGAATATCAGGGTCAGCGGAAACAGATTTGAATCAATCAAACTACAGATGTGAAACAAACTCCAAGCAACACATTCTGTTTTCGCTAGAGCGAACAGTTGTTGAGTTTTTAAAGCAATCCCATTCAGGGCGTAATAAAGGGCATCATTAAAACACCACTCTGTTGAGGCTGCCATATTGAGTCTTTTGGTTACAAAACAGCGCTGCTGCATTATGGGTAATTCTGGCGCTAAGAGTGATGCATTGTACACTCCCACCTCCCGCTCTGTGATTGCTCTGGTAAATTTCAGCATGGAGAGTCTGAGCCTCTCCAGACCAACAAGCTTTGTGTTGTAGACACGCAGTGCCAGTCAGTTTGTGTGGCGGGGTTAATAGGCTGTGAGCACTGTAACCAAAGACAAAGTTTGTTGATTGTGCACACAATCATGGCCAACAAAGCTGATTCTGATTACTTATTAAACAGAGACAAAGTTGCTCTTCAAACATGCAAAACCCCAATTTTAAGCAGGATGTCCTTGTTTTTATAAACAAGTTGAGGTGGGAGCTAAATGCTGTCAAAATACATTTATATGCTGATGATGCAGTGCTTTTAATGGAGAGCTACGACTGTTCTTGTATCATTCTGTTTAAAGACTTAAAGGAGAGAAAGCAATGAATCATTAAGGATGACCATATTAACTAATTTTTACTATAATAGTTGATTAATGTTTATTGGGCTATACAATATCAGAAAAATATTTGATTGCAATGTTTTATCTGTTAATATCAACCCCTATTTACCTAAAACATTTCCACCTTTACCATTACTGAAATTCCTTGCTACCCTATGTGAGCTGTAGCATCTCAGCCGCTAAAGAAATGCTTCTAGTATAGTCATGAGTCTATTCAACTGGTCAGACTGGTGTGTAGAGTATAAAAGACTTACACTTAAATATAACATCCTACCGAATATTGTGTCCAAGTGGTGTTGCACACACAGATATGACGATTACAATTGGATATACTGCTGAGATCTAAATGTTTACTATGTCAAAATTCAGAATGTGAATTTGCTTTTATTCTATGAAAATATTATATATTTAGGATATCTGGAATCAGAAAAAGAGTGCTCGAAGACAGTTTAAGTTAAATTAAATATCCCCTATTAAATTCTTCCCATTTGTGAAGCAGAGGAGCTCATTCTAACTTTAGATTTCCTATAGCTCATCGGCTGTATAAAGTCACATACCTCTCACATTGTCTAAAATCCACTCCTTGATGGCTGTCCGCCCCCTCCCCTCTGCTCTCCTCCCCAACTGAGTCAAAGGGGCTTGTTGAGTCCTGTTTTGCATCTTAAGATATGCAAATTGATAAATTTGAGTGAAGTTCATTTTGAGCGAAGCTCTGAGTGTTTTGTAAGATTTTCATATTTTGGACGCGTACTTAAGCGTTCGGCGATTGTTTTTAGCGTCTTTGCCCCAACAACCTCGGTCAAATAGGGAAGAATCTACAGACATCAACAAACAAAAATGACCACACCAATTGTGCTATCTGACAGTGACCTCAGTGGCCATCAGAAGCAAGTCATGATTTAGGTTTTTGCCTGTTTTGTTTTGGACTTTTCTCCAGCCTGTCACCTCTCAGCCACCAGCCTCTATCCTATCAGCTCAGTTCCAGTCCAGTCTTCCTCTACCAGATCCTGTGTGCTCAGCCAGCTGAACTCTTCAGATAAACGTTGCCTTTGTCTGCATGCTGCAGTTCTGCCTGTTTCCCCCGTGAGGTCCAGCTGCTCGTTCTGGTGGTTCCCCAGTCCACATCGCCTGTTCTGCTCTGTCACCTGTATCTTCTGGTCTCCTGCTCGTCCCTGCCTGCCTGCACCATCTGCCATAACTCATCTGTTCAAGGTTGGTTCTGCTTGCCATGCCACTACTCATCCTCACAATAAACCTTATAAACGTAACTCTGTGTCTGGCTGAATATCGGGTTCACTAGTGTAATTATTACAAAGCAGTGACGTCTTCTGTGAACAGATGTGTGTCTAAGCCAAAATTCACATTTTGAATTAAAAAAAAAAAAACTTTTTGGATGGAAAGGAAAACATCTTCAGCTTCAGAATAGAAGTCCATTTGGTTTTTGAAATAAGCCAAAGAGAAAGTATTAAAATAGTGATAGTTCTGCTGGAATACACCCCACGATTAACAAATATTGAAGCATGTTCAGAACTCAAAGGCCCTTTCCTGTTTTTGACTCCTGATGACATTCTGATGACAACGTTAGCAGAATTTGTGAAATGCTGTTGGACTTCTCTGGTTTGTGGCATTAGAACAATAATTTGTACTCACAGAAATTTCTAATTCTAAATATTTTTTAGTAAACTGTTTTCCATGTTTTGTTTTTCAATGAATACTAAACACTTATTAAAACAATAAGCTCTCTACGACTCATTAGATTTTTTTTAACATGAAAATAGTTGGTTTCATGACATTCAAGCCGTTAAAACTTGCTGACAAATCCTAACTTGACCATAAGTGTATATAATGTGTAACAATCGCCAGCAAACCCTCATTATGTAAATCATGCAAATATTAAAACTGTTATTTAGCAATATCTGTGTTTCCTTCTCCAAACGCAGATTCTTTATTTAGCGCTGAAGCAACTTGTAACCTCAATAAGCAATGATTATGAGCCACTTTCCTTATGAGGTGTCTTAAAAGAGATGCTAGGTTGAAAAATATCTTTGGGAGTTTCTTTGACAGCGTTGTGCATTTGTTTTCTGGGGCAGTTTTATTTGCCCATTTAAATACATTAATTCCTGTATACTTGTAAACCAAAATCCAACAGGCTTTACTTTTTTGGGCGAACAGTTTTGGAATAGCAACAGTTGTTCGGAATGTGACTCAGCTCCATTGCTTTAACATTGAAAATAAGCATTATTACTTTTAAACAGTTTTTATACTTGCTACTGAAACATATAACATAAGATAACATTCACTTGAATATGCAAACATTTTGCTCTTCAAAGATACATTAGACACACAAGACAAAGAAGAAATTGTCAGCATGAATGCAAAGCTAGAGTTACCTATTATATATAAAATCAATTAAAATGTATTTTTAAATTTTTTTTTTAATTGGAGAGGTATTTCTTAATCTTCTTTTAACAAGGCAATCATTGAGCCTCTCCGAAATTGTTTTCCTCATTACATTGTGTCTCTTGTTGAGAGGCACAATCCTACAGCCATTCTTTGACTGTACGGTAAAGGTAATGCACATAAAATTGCAAAGAAGAAACGAAGATAATCATTAGAATTGGGTCCTGAAAAAGCCACTGAACAGTTGTACGACAAATGCCATATACAAATGCTTTAAGAGGTTAATTGGAGTAACTTTCATGTGGCATATTTGCCGAATTAACAAAATGAGATTCAGACAACAAAGAACAAGTAAGTCAGACAGAATGTGGTGAGAGACCCAGACAAAGGACACAGTTCTGAACTGGAAAGTAGGATAGTCTGTCTCTTTTCTCCAATTTCTCTTTTCAAAAACACTTCCAAAATTATGCATGTTGCAATAAAGCATTTGGAGATTTTTAAAGATTCATATTCACATTTTTCCACATTTTACACTTGATTGGATCTAAAACTTTCACTTGTAATGTACCAGCTATGAACATTTTATATTACTCATAGTACTGTACTTCATTCAACTAGCTAAAGCAAAACTCTGAAGAATCAGAAACCTGAGTGTTTGGTTGAGATTTCCAATCAATTAGTTAGGTGAATCTGAAGAAAATCTAATAAAAAGGAACATTTGCATCAAATCCATGGAAACTTCATGCTAATTTTGTCACAGAGAATGTGACAGACCTTTACTCTCCTTGGTTTGCAGAAAGACTTTTCAAACCTGCTCCTTTGATTTCATGACTTAAAGTTTCAAAAAGACATAGGCGAAAATTCTCAGTTTGTGTCTCCACTTGGTCCAACTCCCTCCATTTGAGCGCCAGGCCGTTCTTCCCAAAGTTGTGGACTCAGACCGGCAAAGACGTGCTGTCCAGGCTTCTCAAGTAAGGATGAGTTGTGGATAAATGATGTGCAGTAGATGATGAGTTTCTTACATGAGCATGGGGGCTGAAAATGTAAGAGTGAATGATATGTATGTATATGCAATAATAATACGCATAGTTCTGTAAAAACAAAATCCTGTGCTTTTTATTTTTGAATGATTGCAAGATATGAATTATAATAAGTAGTAGTAATATTGGAAGCAAAGCATTAAATTACTTTGTTTGTAAAATGAGAGGATTTGAGCAAAAATGTTTCCAAGTGGCAATATTTGTCCTCAGACATGCTATATCCAAACATAATGCACAATCAAACCTTTTTGGGACATTTTCTTTTGAACAAATAGATCATAAAATGCCTTATTATAACACAGTCACTTTTTTAAGCTTCAAGTACTCACACTATCTTTGGACGCCAAAACTCTTTGGAGCCCCGTTTAGTATTTTCATTGTCACTGTAAAGCAAATATTTTCAGCATGCCAGATATCTGAACTTCTGACATGGCAGCTTATTAACTTAAGTCATTTATGTGTTTCATCTTTTTTTATTTAAGAGGTATTTTGTTTTTGTTTCTCAGCAGTCAGGACAAACCTAAAGAACACATTCGGCCCAATTTAGTTTGATTCCCTGGTAAAGAAATAACTTTTTTTTAAGTTTTAACCTCAGTTCAGTGGATTCTCTGACTGCAGCTGGTACTATGCCACACAGGCTGTGTTTCCTTTGATCATCAAATTGCGCAAATTGTCATTACGAAAATACATTTGCCTAATGGAAACATGGCAATTTAAAAAAAAACTAAAGTTTTTGGATAAAAAGTTTCTGCGCTAGGATGAGGTGGTTGTTCGGCTGTATCAAAATGGTGTATTTTGCAAAATTGCGATGCAAACACCCTTTTTCAAATCACGCGTCAGGTGATTAACAACCGTATGTTACTACTGGTGAATAAGACAACGAAGAGGTACATTTGTTGTGGAAACACAGCTAAACATTTAAAAATCTGTTAAAGCAAAAACTAGTCTTTCTATTGCCGTATTTGACAGATTGACAATAACTGTCTCTGTGTGGCTCTAAAAGACCTTTCTCTGGGGCTTTTGTATGCTCTTTATTTTTGTTCTCCACATTTCTTTTCAGTTTCCTATAAACAAAAGTAAGACAGATTTTATGTTTTTGTTAGTTGTACTACAACACTGTCCAAGTTTAAGTCTATATTATGTACTTTTAATTAAAGTTCCAGAAGCTTTTCAGTTGATTTAAATTGAAGCTTTTACAGCCTTTTTTTAAATGCATTTCAATACAGTGTCCCACTTAATATTTACGTTATAATTGACCAAAATTTTAAATCTGTCATTTACAGGGAAATATAAAACTATTGATACTTCATGAATCTTTCTGCATTTTGTTTCATGTTAGAATTATGACCTGTAAGGAATTTTATTTTGATTTCATCTGATAAACCAACACTAAGTAAAACACCATTTTAAGTTAAAGGAAAATCATTCTTTTTTTTCAAATAAGGAGAGATTTTCGTCATTCTTTTGCACCTCTGAGAAACTTTCTTTCCATCAATGGTGATGGAAGCCTCCCGACAACATAATGCTGCCACCATCATGTTTCACTGTGGCAATTATTGGTTCATGTCATGCAAGATAAGTCAGAGAAGAACAACGTTTGTCAGACTGCAAACTGATCTTTTCATTTTATACCAAATACCAACAGTCCAGGCATGCCATATTATGCAGTGCATGGCTGGTGTGTTCCTCTCGACATATTATACCAGCAGACGCAGGCAGTCAAGTCTTGGTTGCTTTGCAGTTGTTCATTTGCTTTCCAATTACACAGGATGGCTTGAACAGTGCTTCTGTCTTATTAACTAACTCTACTTTAAGTTTCACAATTTTATCCCTGGCCTGTCTGCTGAGATCCTTGGTTTTTCATGCTTTTTGCTCTATGATGTTCTCTAACAAGCAACTGAAGCCTTTGGAGAACAGCTCAATTTATAGTGAGATTACATTACACACACAAACTCTTTTGACTAATTAGATGATTTCTGAATAGGTTTAACTGGATTTAATTTAGAAGTGTCAGAATAAAGCAGGGTGTTTTCTATAAATGCACAGATTTTTATTTGTACAGCAAACAGATTTAAATCAGAGGCAACCACTTTTGTTCTAAGCCTGCTTGCTTTTGCCATAACCTGGATAATTGAGAATTTGCACGTGCATTTTTATTCATAATTTTTCTGTAATACTATGTTTTGGTTGATCACATGAAATCGAAATAAAATGTGTTAGAGTTTGTGGATGTAACATGAAAAAATATGTCAACTGTTATCTGTTTCAAGAAACGGTAAATTCAAATATAATTTTTGTGGTTGTGAAATCTGCAAATTACGAATTAAATCATAAATAGAAAATGAACACTGTTTTGCAAAAAAAAAAAAAAAAAAGACCGAAAAAGAGTATTTTTTGAGAAAAATGTTATCCCATTTTGCAATGTCTACCCAATGCAGTCCCTGTGAACGCTGATGGAGTCATTAATGAATGAATGGAAGAATGGATGAAGGAATGAAGGATTAAGACAAATAGGAGCTGAGGGTGTTTATTGGTTGATGATTCCAGGTGATGCTACTGTGCTTATGATTTCTCTGAAAGTTGTTTTGAGAAGGCCTTTACTTCTTGCTAATTAAACAAGCATAATATTTATAGCCACATACATATATACATACAGTGGTGATGCCCCCATGGATGCAAGGTGAGTCAACCTTTATGTAAGATCCTCAAGACAAACCAAGACAAATCAATGGCCATACAGTTACTGGCAAAACAGCATATTTGCATGGCAAATTGCAGATTAAAATACTAACTATTGTTTGAAAGAGACTTCTACCAAACAAATCCAATTTCAAAATCACATTTTGGGTTAGGAACAAGAATTGTATAGCTGTGATTAAAGGTGGCAAAATAAAAAGAGGTGGAAGGATAAGATTTGGCTGAATGCTTTTTAAAATATTTTGACTAACAAAACAATTTTCAACTCATTGAGCAAATAATTTTATTGGACTGCATTTGTGCGGTCAGACCCTTTTTCTTTTTTTTTCTTCTTTTGTATCTTTGCCCATTTCTACTGTACAATTTAAAACTTGGCATGTTGGTTTTTCAGTAGATAGACTTTTACTTAGACAAGAATATAAGTGCCGTAAAGTATTAACCTTGCCTATAGGCTCAATTCTCGCGGTATTTGTGTTCACAAATTATCACGTTGCAAGGCAGGTCACATTAACAAAAATACTCATGAGTGTGGACGTTGTTACTGAAAGAAGAATAGACTAAGTTAGCTATTTTCAGCATCTGTTAACCTACATCTGTTATCGGACAGGCTGGATTTGGAAATCTTGGCAACCTTTTGGAAATGTCTGCGGTAGACTAAGGATCTACATTGTTTTAGAATGCACATAAAGACTGCAGTTTTAATAATACTATCTTCAATAACTGCCCTAATTACTTAACACAAGTAAACCTTTTGCCTGTGCTCCAAATATGAATAATGATTGTGCAGGTTGGGAAAGAAAGAAACAAGTTATCTTGAATTCAGCTAATTTGTAGGCGAGAGCAATATTTATAGGCTGATCAAAGCTTTACAAAACTTGCGATCAAAAAAATGAACATAAAACTCTGATAACTGCATCTCTCATCTGCAGTCTTCTGATAATATATAGAAAACACATTACCTTAAATCTCTACAATCATATTTGCATTAATTTCACTTTGGATTCATGTTGGAAAGTGACTAAAAAAAAACTATTAAAAAAATACCATTAATAACTAAAGACGTTTTTTTTTAACAGCCATTGATTTGTTGTGGTTTGTGGAACAACATTGTTGGTCATTTTAATTATCATCTACCCTGTTAAACAAAGGGTTAAGTTAGGATAGACTACTGCTTGATGATTTTGTTTCCCTCTCTGTACCCAAAGCAAATAAATACAATGGCTAAAGCAAGATAATCACTTATATTGATGAATTAAACAAAAGAGTAACATAGAAACAATATTAAACAATAATTAAAAAACAAACTAAATAAACTGATTTATGAGCACTATACTAGGTGTCATGAAAGTCTCTACAAAGGGATGTTCCACCAAAAGTAGATTTGAAATGGAACATTATGGATTATTGATTTTTACTTTCTTTAGGTAAATGCAAACATTGCCGTGAGCCAACACGAGCATTGAAACTACAACTGCTTTGCAAGTTTTTGTTCTTTCTACTCATCATAAAGAATCTTTAAAATCCCACGGGATTTGGTGTGGAAACAGATGAAAACACTGAAATGTAATCACTTCTATGATGGCAGCTTCAACTTATGATGAATCTTATATTTACCAAGTGAAAATGTTCATGAGAGAGACAAAATGCGTGAAAAGCTGAAGTAACAACATGGAGAAAAGAAGATTGAAAGAAAACAATTCCCTACCACACCTACCGTACTCCCTACGCCCCCCAGCTAAACTACGGGCGCCTAAAATAGGGGGAAATAAAAAGAAACAAATAAACCAACAACAACAAAAAAGATGGCAGCTCAGCTGAAAAGAAAGGCATATTAAAGTAAAATACACACGGCCTCGTCTATGTAGTGTAGCTTTAGTTTTTTTAAAGCGTGTGGACGTTGGACACATGCTGCAAGTCACTTTTATCGTTGAATGCATTGTAAAGCTATGACCCCCATTTTGACTGTGATAAACAATAAACATTTTAATTCATTGTCGTCAATCAGTATATGAAAATACAGAAAGTAAATGAAAAGAAAAAAAAAGAAACACTACAACAAGCAATGGACGTTGAAGTAAAAAAAAAAAAATCCAGTTAAACATAATAGGCAAAGGTCAGCAAAATGCAAGCTAAAACAAATGTTTTCCAAAAAGAAAATGTGTAATAGGCTTGACAAGTTTCCCTGTAAACTGCAGTATGAATAGAAAAGCATGTTTCTTTTCCAAGGCATTTGCATCAAATAAGGGAGAAAAACACAAATTGGGAAAAAAAAAGGTTTATATTCAAGCAGTTTTACATGGTCAGATTCCATCCAGAAACCTCTGTCCTAGTAAGTGGACTTCACAGAGTTGGCACAGTCATTGCATTAAATCTCTGGTTTACAACCAAGTGGAAACAGAAGCTAATGAGATGAGAAGATGCAGTAACACATTAGCTGTCGTAGGCAGTTCAGAAACTCTCAAACACTTACTGCAGATATTCAATTGCCCAAAATAAAGTAGCATTTTTTCAAAATAATAGTGAACATCTTTTAAGTTTCTTCAGACTCGTTAAATAGGTAATTCTGTGTATATAGTTATATTTATATATTATTTTAAAATAGTATTTTGATCTGTTTCTGTATTTTTGCTACATTTCCATTTTCTTCAAGGAAAGGATAACATCTTTGGGCTATGTAGAAAAAAATAATATTAATGACATGTTGCAATAAATCTAGTTGGGCTAGTTACCTGGAATCTCTTGATTACAAGTTAGCACTGGCAGGTAAACAGAAAAAATGTTGATCAATAAAACAAGTTTTCCAACTATAGGCTAACAGATCTTTTTTTGAAAGAGATGTTGAAGTGTGTAAATTCTGAATCATTTTGAGATAAAAATGTTTTTACATGATGTCACAAATCATGCAAATGCTACTGCATGGCAATGATCCGTTCAACAAACTCTTAGATTTTAGCATAAATGTAAGCTATAATGGAAACAGTTAGAGAAAAGCACACATATTGTCAGGAAACTTAAAAGAAAACAACTAAATCAAAGCATATACATACATTTTTAGAACATCATCAGTACTTTCCCAAATTCAATTCTATTTCAGGCAGTCAGGCCTTGTTTCATTTCTTATTACTACTGGCACATACGTTGATGGCACACATCAAGGAACAAAAGACTTGCATAGAATGAATAAATGTAAATTGAAGACATCATGACTTGCCAGTCTACAGCACCTTTAATATCTTTTCCATACCTAAAAAAATTGGAAAACAACTTAAAAAAATCTAGTATAAACCCCTTTGTATAACTCAAAATATTGGATATATTAATAATGTTTTCACAGTCGTGAGCCTTTTCCTCTGATTTATTTGCTAAATTCCAGCTTTTGGCTGATGTGTAATGACAATATGTTATTTTTGTATATTAAATGAGTGAAAAACTTTAGAAATTCATACTCTGTATTGCAAGTAGCTGTGTTTGACCATTGACTTTGGAATTTTTCTCCATTATCTGTGTTGTACCCAGTTCTTCCAAACCTAATTGTTAGGGAGCTGACAAAACCCCTATGCAACACATATCATAATGTAATACTTCTTTGCAAGATAGCATAATTACTTTACCTACATAATTACTTAGGGGGTTTTTACCTAAGTAATTACCAAAACTGGTGTACAGCAAGGAAAACGTGTATTGAATATGTCAATGTTTATCTTGGACTAATATACAGTAGTTCTAATGGTGTTATTGAGGAGAATCATACCAGATGCTGATAGCAACTAAAAACGGTAATCTAAACATACAAAGATATTAAAACAAATAAGTCTATTAATTGCATGTGGTGAAATGTAATGACTCAGGGAGTAAGCATTGCACACCTGAAGGAAATTAGCTGCTAAAAGACATTCAAAACCATGGAAATTGGTATAATTTATCAGTATTTTGAAAGGAATCTCACCTCTATCAGTGCAGATAGTCCTAACTGATAGCCTACAAAAAAGGTTACTCACTACCAATCTCTGAAAAAGCATTTCATGATGGGTAAATCACAAAGAGTACTCTCAAGACATTTCCATCTTTATTGTTGCAAAATATGCTAATTGCATTGTTTACATATGTATTGGTACGCTTCTGAGCAGCATTTCAGTGAGCTATGTTTGACCGATAAGCTGTAAACTGAAAGAATCTGTCACAAGTAGGTGTTTCCATGATTTTATTTCTCAGAGTACTCAAAAAATATTTAGAATAGTTGGCCAAGAGCCAAGGAACATTCTCAAAAGGCTAACTGCAATGGCCCTATGCATGCTGACTCCACATGATTCCATTGCCGAAATAAAGATATGCAGAAGCCGTAATAATTACTGGAGAACACTTGGACCAGTGGCCAGTTAAAGCCTGATAGGGTATATTATGGTCAGATAGTTGCTGTCTTCGCACATGGACATTTTTTAGGAGAAATGGCAGTGCACACCACCTCAATAAACACCATACTCACAGTGAATTTAGAATGATACTGTAGGGATATTCTTCAGCGTATGAAACTGACAGACTTTGTTTAATTGTAGGATGAATGAACGGAGAAATATATTTAGACATTCATGATACCAATCTAAAGATGAAACAAGGGTGACGTTAAAGCAAGGCACACCGTGAAGGAAACCTTTAGCTGGTTTCAGAGAAAGGAAATAAAGCTACAGGAATGGTCATGTGACTTGAATCCAATTAAAACCACATGGAAAGAATTGAAGATCAGATCACAAACAAGAGGCCTACACAGTTTTCAAAATTGAAATATGTTTGTGTGAAGAAACGGGCCACAGTTACATCTACATAATGCAAGTACTTCTACTAAACATTTCTACTAAACATTTAATGCATGGTAGTAAATGTGAGCAAAACTCGCACCCTGTATGATTCCACATTATAACACATAACGTAATTTCTTTCTAGGTGTGCATGACTTGGGTTGTGTATTTCATTTAAAGAGGCTAGTTTAGAAACTGAGAAAAAGGTTCACATCTTCAAAACATGAATTTCCCAGCTTTTATGAGATGGAGCAGCTCTAAAGAGCCCAAGGGGACTTTTCGGCATTTTTATTGTATGATCTTAAATTGAATGCACATTTTAACTGTAGCACAACTTTTTACAAATGTACTAAAAAAAGACACATCATAGATGAATGTTGTATTTGGGTAGTGCAAAGGGGCAGTAATTTTCATTTTATGAACTGGTGAGATGGTGCCTTTTTTATTACTAAAAGAAAGAATTGGATCAGATTTAAGTGCTGTCAAATGTTGGCCTCAGATTTATGTTTCTCTGTATGAGCTTTGGTATGCCATGTTGGTGAATTGGTATAACAAGTGAAATGTCTATGGCAGTTATGAGATAAAATGAAAATTGAGACCCCTATCTATTAAGACAGGAGCCCACCGTAGCCATCACTAGTGAGGCGGTGTTAAAACATTCAGCAGTACTGTACTGCACCTCTGGGTACATTTCTAAGAGGTAGAGGCCTTAGTCGGCTCTGATTGTCTACGTGTAGGGATAATGTTAAATTATTACAATTCAGAGGTTACGAACTGTGCGACTGAAGATTGTTGGAAAAATCCTACAATTGTTGATTATGATCAAATGAACTAAAAATAAATAATAAAATTAACTTTTGAAGGCCTGCCATCTGGTGACATTCAGAGTGTTTCCTGTAAACTGAACTAAAAACATTGTAAATGGTAAGACACTGCATCCATCATGTGAGGGCCTCCAATCAATACAAAACATACAAAACAGGAGAAATTACTATTTTCATCATGATGTGAAAAAAGAAAATAAAAAAAAAAACTGTTGTGAATTAGGAAATAAATAGCTAGGGAAGAGTTAAGAAGTAAAAACTTTTGTTTTGTCTAGAACCACTTTTATCTCCACAATCCCTCCCAGTTCTTTCAGAACACAGTATTTTTTGAAACTGCAAACGGTACAAGATTTGAATATAAGTTTGTCTATATACAAAATGATACATTTATATATACTGTACATTTATAGAGATAGAACATGAATTTACTTTGTGCTGGAATGAACCAAACGCAATGTTTAGGTCTTTCATGATCACCATGAATCCCCCATAATGCTTCACCTTCCTGACGAAGTTGGGTTTCGTGGTCACTCAAATTGAATCATTGTAAACAATTCAGAATGGAATTTCGTCGAGCCTTGAGGCAATGTGAAACACAGTGTTGTAGAAATGTGATAGAGTCTTATATTACTGTCCGTTATTTTTTTCCTTTCAAATCTCTGTTAAATAATGTGGCTCTGTAGTTTATTTTACCAATTCTTGTGGTAAATCTTTCAGGAATGCCCATTTCCAGTGGAACCTGCTACAAACGGATGAAGGCAATGGCAAAGGAATGCTTTAATTGAAATAACTAAAATGTCAGTAGTATATCAATATATTCTTGAATAATGTATTAATATTTAATGCATTCATTACAAAACTAGGTTTTATAAAGTTACAAACGTATTCACAGTATTTTTTCAGTATATGTAGGTGCTTAAGATGTTTCTACATGATGAGAAACTGGAATGAACATGAGCTTTTCAGATTCATGTGCAGAAACATGCCACTATATTTGCTTCCCTGTGTAGTAGGTGTTTTTGGACCAACCAGTTCTGAGAGTTCACTAACAGTTGTGGAAAATGAATACTCTCTTGGACTTTTTCTCACACTATACACGCCCCGAAAGCAATGATGAGCTACGTTAAAACAATCCACAATACTGTAAGAATGGAAAAATCCTCAGTAACATCTTGATAAATATTGTGTATGTTATGTATTTTTTCCAGGTTTTTATAGGTTAATATTCAGCACTGGGATTGCATGGAGGTTAACTTGCAATATATTTGCAGGTTTGACTCTTGGTTTGGCCCTGTTTGTGTTGCATTTACATGTTTTTCCCATGCATGTGTGGGTCACTCTGGTTTTCTCTCACATTCTTGAGATTGTAATCTGACCAGGATTAGTGGTTAAACATCCTAAACTCTGGTTTAAATGCTCAACCCATCTATCCATGATCGGCTCACTGAGGTAGGAGAAAAACTCAGGACTGTCTCTATCCAGGACACTATCAAACTCCTTCGGTGGGATCCTAAGGTATTCCTAGGCCAGAAGAGACATAGCCCCTCAATCGAGCACTGAGTCTTCCCTGGGTTTCTAGGATGTGCTTGGAAAGCCTCCAATTGGAGGTACCAGGGTCACATGCCACTGAAATGTGTAAACCATCAAAGCGGAATCCTTTTGATGTTGAAGAGTAGTGGCTCTACTCCGAGCTCCATCTGAATGAGTAAGCTTATTACACAATTTTGCCAGATGAGCCTACGGATATTCTCACTTCATATATATTCTATGCCTGCTTATCTTTGAATCTTATCTGTGCAGGGTCACATGGGGCTGGTGCCTATCCCCAAACAGCCTATGGGTGAGAGGCAGGGGACACCGTGGGCATGTCGCCACAGAGACATAGAGGACAAACAACCATGAACCTGCACACACCTCAGGGCAATTTAGAGTAACGGATTCACCTAGCTCATGTATTTGGACTGTGGGAGGAAAGCTGGAGTACCCAGAGAGAACTCCCGTCATGCACAGGGAGAACATGCAAACTCCATGCAGAAAGACCCCAGGTCGAATGCAGGACCTTCTTGGTGCAAGGTAACTGTGCTACCAACTATTCCACTCTGCAGCCCTCAGCCGCTTGTATTCAAGGACAATTGCTTTAGATGTGGTCCACAACTCAAAACTATAGGTGAGGACTGGAGTGTTGATTGAAAGATAAGATCAGTGCTTATTTTTGTGGCTGTTTACTTTTTTTATTGACTATGGTATATTTTGGATGTCTACACCAATTATCATACAGTTTTACGGATAGGGCGGATTTGGGAAACAGATCTTCAGAAGCTAATAAAAATCCTAGAAGGGGTCTTCAATAAGACAAGGGGAAATTTATCCTGAAAGTTACAACAACAAAGAGAAGGTTTATGTCCAAAAACACCTGGCTGTTTAATGATTTATTAATTAGAATGAATCCCATTTTCTTTTTTACTTTTCCTAAGTCCTACCCTTACATTTTTTTATACGTTCTTGGCAATAGAAGTTATATCCCAATTGTTTTTCAAGCTGGGTGTGGAGGGTGAAGCAACATCTACGCCTGCATACCCTGGCATGCAAGTATTTTAAGGGCACACTTCAAATGAAGGGCAATGAAATTGAGATTCTAAATTGATCTATTTAAACTAAAACATGTTTTATCCGCCTATTTTAGATGAATTAACATCAATTTACATTGTGAATAAATAGTATACACAACCAACTTACAAGGCAAGGTGTTTGAGACATAAATTTAGTCTTGATATATTATTTTAAAACCTTACCATCACGTAGAATTCAACTAACAAACAAATCTGTTAGGGCAAAAATTGTGAAATCAAAGATGCAATAAAATGGTTGCCTAAGTTCACATTCCCCAAATAATAAATTTTGAGCAACTCTTTGTTCAGTTTTAAAGTGTAGTACGAAATAGATGTCTAAGTAGGATTTTTCTGACATTTACTCAAGTGTTTTTTCTCCAAAAAAACAAAAGAGCAAAAACAAACAAAAAAAAAGAATAAAAAAACTAGGCCACGCTAAAATAGTTTGAAACCTTGAAAGAGAATGTGTTTGGCTAGGTCAGAGAAAAAAAACTGAACTTTTCAGATGTAATTTCAATAGAATTCCTGACACAAAACAAATTATATGCATTACATAAAAATAAAAAAATAAAAATAAAAAAAGACCTACAGGGAAACAAATTTTGGTGACCCTATTATGCTCAGTGTTTTATATTTATTTATTTTTGTTGCTTTATATAAAATTAAACATTTTGGAGAAGACTGAATGGACTTCAAGTACTGCCCTTCAAATGTTTGTGCAGAGTTAGGCACCTGGGTTTATGCAACATTTTTGCCTTTTAGATTTTTGCCTTAACACAATTTTTTGTTGTTGAGTTGAATTGTACAAAATATTTTCTCACTTAAAGGCGTGAAAAGTTCTACACTGGCTTTTCATTTCATTCTTTTTTTTTTACATCACCCAAACCTGATATTTTTAAGAGGGTTTCTAACACTTTTAAGTTAAGACCAGAAAACGGGATTCAGCCTAAATATTCCTTACATTTCCAATTTTACACTAATTTTCTCTCTCTGTAATTAAGGTATTTAAGACAGTGAAGCATAGCTAACGATGCACTTTTTTGGCACTTGAGGATCTGAAATATCAACCACATTTTCTCGCGCATTCATATTTTACCTGACTCTGGTGTAAAATAAAACAAAATCACCTTCTTTTACTCAATGGCTTAGCAAAAGCACTTGTTTAAAAAAAGTACTCGAAACTTATTGTAAGTAGTTCAAGAGATGACAGACTCTGTGTCTGCATAGAGTAAAGGGACATATAACAACAGCTTTGCCCAGCTTTCCTGGACATATATCTGGTTCGTAACCCCAGATCTTCTGAACTCCTTTTACAGTATGCAGAAAATGTGGATGATTAGAAAGACATAGACAGATATGACATGGGCCCACTGGTGTATTTTCGGCTCCACAGTTCTAGACTGGCACTTCTGTGACCACCTGTGTGGCCACTTGTGTCTGGCTGCTTATGAACCCTTTGCTTTTTGTTAATCTCCCACGGGAAGTCCTCTATTGGTAGTGGGCTGGCAGGACTGCCTGACCCCTCCGGTGTGCTCTCTGGAGTTCCTTCGATAATTTCAATTCGAGGTGGGTCCATAAAGTCCATAATGCTGAAGGGTGCTGGCTCCGGTTGGCACATCACCGACTTGTCCTCTGTATGATGTCTAACGGACCAGCTGGAGCCTGCCTGAATACCTATGGACACCCTGTCGTCTGTCTGTGTGGTGCTGTCGCTGCAGGGCTCCCGGCATAAAGTCCACATGTTGTAGCACTGAGTGAAGTTGAAGAAGTTGCTGTTGAACGTTTTTAACTCCCCACAGACATCTCTACGCAGCTCTGCAAGCTCGTAGCGCATTGCAGAGATTTCATCCTTCCATTGCATGTTGAAGGCAGCGACCATGTTAGCGGACTCCTTAAAGGCCTGGAGGGCCTGGGGGACCGGCGGCTCAGTGGTGGCAATGGGTGAGGCAGAAGGGACCCTATATGAGGGCGGGGTAGCCGGCGGGATGGAGATGGCCGTTACAGTGGAGCTAGTGCTATGCTGGCTTCGCGCAGCGGCAGTCTCTCTCTCAATCCGCTCCAGCTCTGCGTAAGCAGAGGAGCTAGCACCGTCATCATCCTCTATCATGTCGTCATTTAGCAAAGACGTGGCATCCACAAGATCATATCCCTCTGCAAGAAAAATGTGAGTATGCAAATATAAGGACATTCATGGTGAAAGGAACAACTGGAACGTGGTCGGATTAGGATTCAAAACTAAAGGATGATCACATATCTATGAAACACATACAGTATGTGAGTGAAAAGGATACTAAAGAGAGACAAACGTTTACATTTAATTTACATTTTGAAGTACGCATAAAATGACAGACACCCATCTAATCACTTATGCAGCATTAACCTTGTGCAAAACCTAAATAGTTGTGTAATGCAGGTGGAGTACGAGGCATGTTTTCCTGTGTGCATGTTCTAAATCTGCAAAAACCCTATATATAAATGGCAACAGCGAGAGCAAATCATAAAAAAAAATGGTCTTTTGTCACTTTACTTTTCAAAAGACAATTTTCATTTCCAATAAACTCACATACTGTAGGTTCTCACAATGTTTTTACACTGCCTTCTCAGTCATCTCAAGGCTTCTTTTCATCTTTTCACTGCACAGCACAACAAAAAGTGAAAGACATCAAACCATTATCAAATCAGTAATCCTTTCTGTGAGGACCCTTTTCTCCGAGCATGCCAAATACTTCCCAGCACTCCAAATTTGTGCCATTTTTGTGCAAAAGAAAAGATGTAAAGGGAGGAGAGGAATCACAACCCACAGGGTTAAGAAGCAAATATGAACCCTATTGAACATACCAGGTCCAAAGTGGCTGATAAGACCATGTAGAGTTGTATAAAACCCAGCAAAGGGAGAGGTAAACCCTCTGCCTCCAAGGCCCCATCAGCACGAGGCTGCAATCCCACAGTCAAAAACAGCTGACAAACTCAGTTCCAAAGATTCGACTTTGCCACAGATGGCCTTTAATTTTTATGGCAAGAAAAAAAGAAATGTGCACATGTACAGCAGGCAGATGCCGCCCTGACAAATGATTGGAGACAGTGGCAGGGCGATCACATTCACTGCTATTTTATGGTTGCGACATGAAAACATTCTGAAAGGCTTTTTAAGTTACATTTCTGATGTGGTTACACTTACAATATGGCCTAAAAAAACACTTAAAAATAGAGAGACATGATCAACAACTCACAAAAGCCAGCATCACATTCATCACTTTAAACTTCTCTATTCAGTCGTACCGGTGTTAAAGAAGAAATTAGTCACAATGTCTGAGGTTTTATGAGTTGTTTGGAACTGTGTTTGCTACTAAGGGTAACTTAACGTTTACTTTTCTATTATTTCTACTGAGAAGGCAGTGCAAAAACACACATATACATAGATATGTATGCATGTCAACATTAAAATACCTGAAACAATCATCACTGATGCCTCCAGTTGTTCTTTTCCCCTGGTTATCCTTCAACATCTGGATGGTCAAATGGAGAGGGGTTTGTAGCTCGTCTGGCCTATAGAGCATCATGGGATTCCTTTTCCCCTTCAAGGGCCGGCTAACCTCTGGGTTCAAACTAGTCCTGAATACTATTATTAAAAAAAAAAATTACCTGATACGTTTTAAATAGCTTAGTCTGGTGACTGCATTTAATTTCAACTGTTCTCCAAGAACAGTGTAAAGAGAACACCAATGAGCAAGTGTGTATGCAGCCAATCACCAGATTACTATTTTCTGTGCTGATATAACCTGTAATATAATTCTAAGGTCCATAAAACAACCTTATACTAAATTTTTTTTTTTTCCTTTTTCTTTTCCGCTTATGCTGAGCAGAAAGATTTGGTGCCGATGGCTAAGTCAATAGAGTTCAGCAAATAAGACGGTGGGATTGGAGACCTTTATCCAGAGTCGTTCAGTCACGAAGAAATTGCAGATGGAAGCCCAATTAAGGATGACAGGATTAGGAAAAACAAAAGAAAATCATACTTCCAGATTCAGTAAAGAAAACAAAACCAACAGAGTGGTAAAAGTGCAAATGTCTCCAATGATAAATTGACATCAAAATGTACAAAAAAAATACGTTGGTAAGAATATTGAAAAACAATTCATGTAAATAGAGGGAAAAAAATGTTTCAATAGGGTTCATAGCTTTACTCTTGCAGGCAAACACCAAATACATTTACTCAGGGAGGTACTGCAAATATTCTGCTTGCACATAGACGCTAAGGTGCTTGAGTCTTCATACTGTAGGGCATGTATTGTGTTACACAAAACCATAAAAGCATTTTAAATTGCATTTCAACAGCAGTGTGTGGTAATTTGAATGAATACAGAAGTCAATGAAGAATACGTTTTTTTTTCCTAAAAATTACTCCTAAAGTAATAAAAGGTACAGATCCAAAGTTACATCTTAAATGTTTTATCAGAATTAAAAACTAGCCCTTTAATATTAACTTTGATGAAAAAGACAATAGATTAAAAATCGTAAATAATTACATCAGGAAAATAAACCTCTTGTTTTATCTCAACTGACACTGCTGTTTACAGTTTTACGCAGCACAATACAAGACTTTAGTGAACAATAATGCAATTATATGTTCGTTATACTTTTGGAAGAATAATACGTTTCTCAGTGGAGTCAGCTTGTGTGTGTACGTGTCTCCCATTTTCTAGGACTTCTTGACTTACCTTAAATTGGTTTCTATTTTTTGGCTAATTGGTGGTTAATTAAAAGGTAATTTGCCTAATAGAGCCAAGGTAGGACAGTTGGAAGGTTTACCACTCCCCTACCCTTGAGCCACATCAGATCTCAACCCCTCCCTAAGTAAACTGACACGCTTTGCCACACATATAACAACACGGTTTAACATGCATTTAACAGGGGAAATGCTATTCCTGTTGTGCATGCCTTGTAACATGGCTGTGCTGTATTGTGGTAACGCAAACCGTGTAGGTTTGTTCTTTTCTTACTAAATAAATCATAACCCTCCTAATATTTTACTTCTAGAAAGTACATATGAGGAAACTTGGCCAATGCACGGTTCATGCAGATTAAAAGGGAAGCAATTTGATCTAAACTACAGGGAGTAAGCAGTGGCAAAAACAGACACACAAACAGCACAGATTCCAAAGAAAATGAAAGGAATTCAGCCTGGCATCTTTGGATCTTAAGGGTTCCCCACTGTACATATGTAGGTATGTCAGGTTTGTGCGCATGTATACGATGTATGACGATATGTAGACTAAGCCCTCTCTCACTTTGGGGGGGAGGGGTTTGTTTTACCTGTTGTGGATCTGAGAGTTGAAGTGACAGTGGAGGATGTCATTGAAGGCAAGCAGTCGTCATCTTGGGAATAACCAGCCTGAATTGCACGGAGGTAACTGTGGCTTCGAGTGCGGAACGAGCCAGGCAGGTCCAAGGCCTCCATGGCCTGGGATTCTACTTCACTAAAAACGGACTCGCAAACTGACTCAAACTGGCCATTGATCTCAGTCTCACTCACCTGAGAGACAAAAACAGGAATAGCAGTCCTTAATTTTTCCTCTTCCTTTCTCTTTCTCACTTTGATTCTTCCCCTTTGTACAGCAAATATGAAGGAGTGTTAGCAAAAGGAAGCGCCACTGTAAAACTCGACCTTAAACTGAATGAAAGTCAGATCAAATGAAGACACTGCAGGTGACAAGAGACAAATCAGAAAAAAGATACAGAAGCTTTTATAAGACATGAGACTGACTATAGCATAATAATTAAATAGAGAAAAACCGAAACACATTCCAGTGTCAATTTTTTGTCTCTAACTCTAGCAGGTATTGTGGATGGATAGTAAGATTAGCAATGCACTAGGCATGAACAGGTTGGGCTAACGACACTCTTCAGTGTAGACATTCCTACTGTGTGAAGAAGACTCAAAGTTAGCTATTTTTTTAATTAGTAAGGAGGCATATAGATTTAACAAGCTATTTAACAGGATACTATTCACTATGACATGCTGCGAAAAAGTGAGAGAGCAGCAATTCTAGCAGACAACAAAATGCTGAAAAGTTGCTGTTTTATTTCAACCTCTGTCATGGATTGCTCTGAATTAAGAAAATGTTGGCAGTCTTTTTCAAACTATCAAGGATTAATATAAGGACCTCCATTTTCCCAGTAGTAGTCTGGGATGCTGTTGTTTCGGTAATGCTAACCGTGTTAATCTCTTATTGCGAATATAAAATACTAAACCCACTTTAATTGTTAATGCTGTAATCTATATGTGTTAGTTTTACAGGAACTGGGCTCTGAAACAACCAACGTGACGTCAGCTCTGCTTCTAATTTAAGCAAGTAATCATTTCTCACAGCAGGAAGGCTTGACAATGATGAATGCTGTTTTTGTATTTATCTTCTGTACTCTAAATTTCAAAGAGAAACTGGAATCCAACAATCTGTGAACTAGAATATGTTTTGATTTTTTTTGTATTTCAGTATTTTATATATTCTGTATTATCTCCTGCCTTTTGACCAGATTATTTTCTGCTACATCTGCATTTTCCATATGGAAGCTTTGTAGCTGGCTCTGTCATGTCTTCTTACTGCAGCAACGCCATCTTCTGCAGCTCACAGTGGAGGGCCAAAATAACTTTCACAGACAATACAGCTGTGTGAATTCACGCAGTATTAAAGACCACCATAGCTGAAAAGGTTGGTCAAAGGTTGGTCAATTAAAACTCCCGGCAGTGTTTTTATGTACTATAAGAGCGCAGTGATGAATTGAGCATCAGTGATATTTTCTAGAAAACAACTTTTGCCTCTTTGAAACACAGAATTCTAAAGGGAATTACACAATGTTACATTAGACTTAACTATTCACTGCAAAAACAGTTCCAAGCTTATTTGTATTCACTGAACGAGCCTTAAGGTATAGCTACTTGAGAGACAGAGTTGTTGTTTGTTTAGCTCTTCACACTTATTGGCACCCATGTCTTTCAATAAATTAATACATTTACATCTATATATATGTGACAGGCCACAGCAAAACCAGGAAGAAGTCTCCCCGGCGCCGTTTTGAGTTATTCACAGATTCTGAAAGAGTGGAATCAAAGATTTCCAATGGTGTCTTTGGAACTTGTGGAAATCAACAAAGAATTGAAGAAGATATGACAATTTGAATGTTGGCAGTCTGCAAAGAAGATTAGTGAGAAAACAGGCCTCAGAGTTTCTTTAGAATCACCCTCAGCCAGGAGGGTGTTAACAAAAGCTGTTGATTTGAATTACTTTACAATTACGGTCATTTAAAGCACTGAGGGATTTCTTCATAACTTCAACTAGCATATCTTGGAATAATAAGTATTTTATCAGAAATGGAAGGTTTTTCACGTTTTTCTTAGTTTGTGCTCTGCCTACTTGTTCCTACTTTTGCTGTGGTGGGTCACGTGTGTGTATGACTACGTGTTTGACTGAGGACTGAACAGGAGTGCAGAACAGATCATTTAACATCAGACAAACTATTGAATGAGACAGACCTGCAGCACCGGCTGGACCTATATCCCTATACCATCACTTCATTGACTTCAAAATAGCTTTTGAGTGCATTTTACTTAAGGCTTGTGGGAGGTTCTATAGAAAAATGTTTTGTTGCAATTACCTCAGGTCATCCAAGTACTCTATATCAAATCAACCAGTGCAGCTCTAATAAACAAGGATATTAGGTAACCCTTCCAAAAAAATGGTGTTTGCCAAGGTATCTGTTCTTCCCAACATTCAACATCTTCCTGGAAAACGTCATACAAGAAGCGCTACAGGATTCCATACCTCCAAAACCATCAGAGGAACAAACCATTTCCAACCTCCGCATCATTGATGATGTTGACCTGATGGGAAATAATGAAACAGAGCCGCAGGAACTCACCACCAGAGAGGATGAAGATAGCCAGAGCATATGGGTGAAAAAAAGGCAGACAGAGGAAGGCCTGAATGGATAACATCAGAGAGTTGATTGGTTGCAATTCCTGCTCCACACAATAGACGATTGATAACGCTGAACATCACCGAATGTCCAAGCGCTGTGAGTGACGCACGGGTCAAAGGATAAATCAAAGTGTTTGTTTCTACTACTAAAATACTTTTTTTTTTTACAAATCTTTACCAGGGTGCCAATAAGCAACTTAAGAGTTGTATTAGCAGATTCTTTAATTGGTACACACATTTGTGACTTAGATTAAAAAAAAAACATGTGTAAAAGTTGCCATAAATTATGGAATACTAATTGGTTTATATATTTTGAGTTTAGGCTGTGCTAATACAGTTGATAGAAGATACATCTAAGTCAAACGTTTCATTAACAGTGTGGTTTAAAACAGTAGTTGCCAAGTGAGAATGCTGCATTTTGTTAAATGCTTTTTTTCCTGACATCCGTCTTTCTTTGTGTCAAGTCTTTCATGTCTTTTCTTTGTGTGCTTAGCTGGAGTGTCCAGTCGGACCGATGCGGACACAAGGAGAGAAGGTGGGAAGTAAAACTGACAGTGTTTGAATGTAAAAAAGTGAGAATTGAGAAGAGTGTCTACAATATAACAGTAACAATAGTAACAATATAATGAGTTGCGAATATACACAAAGTTTTGTATTGGTGCAATACTTTCTATTCAACCATACATTTAAAAACACACGATAAGCTCATTTAGATGTTCCATGTAATGCATCCCTGGGATAGATGTTTGAGACTCACCTGGCTGACGCAGCTAGCTTGACTGAGGGTGCTGACGGCACGCATGTAGCTCTGGTTGCGAGAGCGAAAAGGAGGGGGATGAAAGGAAGTGGCAGGATCCAGCGTGACACTTGGGTGGGGCCGCAAATCTCTGGTTTGCAAGTGGTAACCCTGGCTGAACAAGGACAGGAGCGAGTTGGGGTGGAGAGACAAAGTTTCTGGGTTTAAAAACCACCAACTAAACATTAGATTCGCAGTTCTTGAATCTGCTGGGAGCATACACGAGTAAGGAATGCTTAGACAGAATGCCCTACTAAAATACGATCAATTTAAGAACAAATTTTCAAATGTGAACTATTTTTAACGTCGGCTTTAGCTTTAAGTGTCCAATTAGACAAGTGTTACACTCAAATGAGTGTGAATTTACAACAATGACAGATTATTATATTTTCGAGCATTGCATAAAAACCACAGGGTCCTTTTTGTTTGCAGACAAACGCAGAAGCGATCAGAGCCCCACAGTGATGATGATGAATAAAAGGGCACTGAGCACTCACAGGCAGAGAGAACTGAGTGGTGCATGACGCCTCCCTGAGTTCACAGGATTTGTCTCTATCTAAAAGCCACAGTGGCTTAAAACAAACGTTCACAGAGATGGTTAACATTATGAAAACAAGGATCCTCAACATTAAATCCTCGTCAAATAACAGTTACCATGAAAAACATGTCCAGTTGCCTTACATGGGAAAGGAATATTAACTTGCTTATTTAAAGGAAAATAAGAAGCAAACTTAGAAAAAAAAACTGCACGGCTGATGTTTTATATTGTTATAAATTTTAAATGTCAACAATTATTCAAACAATCTTTTAATTCTAAATGGTGAAGACACTTCCTGGGGATCGTGGGATGATTTGATGCTGATGTGCTCAAAAGATTTAGTATTTCCTTATTTGTGAACTCGACAAGATGCTCAGCATTCCTCATTCTAACGCAGGGGGAAGGCTGCACCTTTTAGTAAAAATACTATTTTATTTTCATAATTATATGGCTTTATTCTCATAAATCCCGCCTTCCAAAAGTTGGTTGGCAGGCCCTGGCGCTGTTATTTTGTGGGTCACAGGCTGAAAGGTTTGGAAACCCCTAATCTAGATCACAATCCTTTGAATCTAAGATGCTGACTACTAATGACAATTTCCCAGAACCCCATAGAATTAGTTTTTTACATCTCTCTAAAAACTACTTTTTTCTAAAGGTAAGACAGTTACATTTGTTGGCTCAAGATTATAAATGCGCTGTGTTTTGTTTAAAGGACTGTGTACTTTCAATAATTTTGAAATATAAGAAATAAAATACTTATTAATTCTGTGTGTTGCGGATTTAAAAACTTTAAAACAGCTCACCAAAGTTCAAACAAACACAGAAGAACACAAAGGTTTGTGACCTGCGTAGTAAAATATAAATATAATATACAATGTCTTGTAAAACTATTAAGGCCTCTTGAAACTTTCCCTATTTTCTCACACGACATTCACAAACTTCAAAGGACTTCTATAAAATTACTAGTTTCCAAATTGTTTGTGATTTTAACAAACTAAAACCTAAAAAACTGTAGAATGCATATGTATTCAGACCCTTATAACCCTAAATACAATTCACTGCATCTAATTGCCTTCAAATATCACCTAACAGCCCAATTATGTGGGGTTTAATCTCAGTATAAATCCAGCTGTTATGTGAATGCCCCTGATGCTGTCAGAACAGAGTAGTGGTCACACATTGCTGTGAAAACCAAGGAGCACACCAAACAGGTTGTGGAGAAGTTAAAAGCAGGATTGGGTCATAAATCAGTTTCCATAGCTCTGGACATCTTACAGAGAGTTGTTGAACTCATCATTTAAAAATGGAAAGACTGTGGCACAACAGCACACTAATCAGAAGCTAATTCAAGAAGCTGTGAGGATGCCCATTGTAACTCTGGAGGAACAGCAGAGACGTACAGCTCGAGTGGGAGAATCCGTTATTAGTATTACAGGCCTTAAATCTGGGCTCTGGGGAAGAATTGAAAGAAAGCCATTGGTTGAAAGAAGGTGAAAATGGTGGTAGCAGCATATTGCTGCAGGAATGCCTTTCTTTAGCAGTTATAATGAATATATTCAAAGCTGATGGGTAAATGGATGGAGCTAAATACCAGCAAATCAAGGAAGAACAGTTAAAGGTCGTCAAAGACCTGAGGCCGGGAATGAGATTGAACTGGGGGTGCCCAACCCCAGTCCTCTACAATTACTATTGTGCATCGTTTAGGCTACGTTCAAACTTCAGGTCTTAACGTTCAGTTCCGATCTTTTCAGAAATATTTTTTTTTTTTTTTTTTTTTTTGCTAGGTGATTCACATTACTTTGAAAATATTGCCTATATCTGTGCCCAGCATGAACTGTTTGTGGTTCTGAATTGAACCGCATGAGCAAAAGAACAACAATGGCATCAAGCCCAGCTCGCTTTGGTCCAGGAAACATGGAAGAAATAGACGTTATGGTTTTAACAGTCGAATGGACACCCATTTATTGTGTCAGCTGGGGTTGAGGGGTAAACGCTCAAAAAAAAAAAAGGAGAATTAACCTCTGCATTCTGGCATTTTATAGAGCTTTGGCTGCCAATTTAGCACAGAGGTATGTCTGGATGTGGGGACACAGCCAGGGATGGTGGGGCAGGTATGTCAACAACTGTACAGAAACAGAGTTCATTCAGAAATTTAGGACGTTGAGGGCAACTTTTCGTTATATATGTCAGCGCCTTTACTCTCGACTCCTGAGACAGAACACTCATTTCAATCCGTTGTATCACATTGCAGTGGGGCAAATTACCACATGCTGCCCCAATTGAAATGTGATACAGTAGATTGCAACGACTGAAAACCTCTTTGGCATTCCAAAGATATGGAAGTGGCTCAAATCTCACTTGAAGGAAATCAGATATGTGTTAGATAAGAGCGTTTACACTTGTTCTATAACACAGGTGTCATGCTCCAGTGCAGGAGGGACGGATTCCTGCAACTTTTAGATGTGTCCCTGGTCCAATACACCTGCATCAAATTGCTGAATTACCTCCTCAGTATGCAGTCAAATTCTCCAGAGTTCTGCTCTGGAACTATTTATTTTGACTCAGGTGCATTGA
This sequence comes from Fundulus heteroclitus, assembly GCF_011125445.2. NCBI lineage: Eukaryota > Metazoa > Chordata > Actinopteri > Cyprinodontiformes > Fundulidae > Fundulus > Fundulus heteroclitus. Next base: position 5,979,743 of record NC_046375.1, read on the forward strand.
TGCAGAGACACATATAAAGGTTGCAGGACACCGGCCCTGGAGGACTGGAGTTTGGCACCCCTGTTGCAAAATGTCTGATCTGGTCACTTGACCCCAAAAAATCTGATTTGGGCCATTTTTGCTGGCAGATCAGGGCACTTCTTCTTCATCACACCAGGATGAAACCACTGTCTCATTATCAGGCCTCTGCAGAGCTGAATTAATGCTGATGAGAGAATTCCATCATTTAGTTTAGGTGTGTTGGAGCAGGGATGCACCCAAAAGTTGCATGATAGTAGATGGAGAAAGCTTGAATTGGAGATACTGCCTCTTCACATCCAAAGGAGTCACTTGAGGTGGATCAGGCATTTGATCAGGATGCCTCCCAGGTGCCGTCATTTGGGTGAACGTTCCCTGGTAGCAGACATTGGGGATTACCCAGAATTTCTGGGGGGACAATTCTTTTGTAAGGCTAAAATTTGGGGCTTCTGAACGAGAATGAATTCTATTGTTTTCCTTTCAGGAGTGCAAGTCTCAGACCTAAAAAGATAATAATACAATGTTCCCAACAGTGACATTCTTTTCTGGCATGTCCTCTGGAAAGGTCTACAAAACTTGTTTGATTAGGCACTGTTGTTGTTTGTTTTGTCTCGGCTGGTCAGAGTTGAATCGTGTCTATCTCTCTGGCTCTGTCCACCATATCTTCTTGACTTTACTGCACATTTCACTGACTCAGCTCTCTGAAGCATTCACAAGAGTTATGCCATGTCTGCATTAGATAACGGTTTGGGATTTTAAAAGTCTGTTTGATTTTGTTTACATCTGTGTATGAAGTAATACGTCCAAGGTCAGTTTTGGTCCATTTCTTAAAGCTACACAAGCCATTTTGACAGAGCTTGAGAAAATTAATTTTTCAAGATTTCTATGTGTCACTAGTTGTCTTTATTCACAGCATTTAGACAAGAAATGGGCTGGACGAAAAGGTAGGAAGCACACAGCAACATTGAAACCCCTAAGTTGTGTCAAGGAGAAACAGTCCCTATGTTTGGGGGACCAGATTTACCACTGTTTGCTGCTGCCCTAAGCTTCAGCTATTTTGCAGAGGAGACTGAGCAAACATTTTAGCCTCTAGATGTGCAAAGGTGGCAGAGACACACCACAAAAAACTCAATCCAATAATTGTAGAGTCATGTGTTTCTAAGTTTTGACTCATGAGGGCTGAATATAATGCACGCTTTTCAAATTTACATTTTGAAAAATAAATGAAACTCTTGTATCATTTCTCTTCTTCTTCTTCGCAAACATGTGTTTCTCAGTCTGTCACTAAACAGCTCAATACATATTATTTAAGTATGTGGTTGTAAAAATGGGTATGAATAATTTTGCAAGGCACCACAACTAGCATTCACCATACCACAACTCCAAGAACCTATTCAGAACTTTGCCTTATTTCACAGCATTTTATCCCATTGCTGTGCCCCATTGTATTGTTCTTTTCTTAGACATTGGGAAAATAAACTATAACTGTGGCTGTTTTATTTATTTATTTGTTCAAAGGGAGCTATGTTCCTCCTATCACTATGTGCTTATCAACTGGACACATCCTATTTCCAAGTTCTAAAGCCTAAAAGCCACCACGGCAATAGACAGCTATAATCTAGTGACTCACTATGATTGGACGAGAGTGTAACATTGCACAACTACAAATGTTGCACAATAGTTTTTTAGTCACCGTCTTTGTCAGCTTGATTCAGTTACACTACCAGTCAAAGGTTTGGACTCATCTTTTTATTTAATAGGTTCATCTTTATTTTTATTACTACCTCTGGAAACTCCTTCAAGACAGTTGGGTAACCATTTCAGGAGACCAACCTCCTAAAGCTCATCGAGAGATGGCCAAGAGAGACCAAAGCAGTAACCAAAACAGGGTATTAAGGAAGGTATTTAGAAAAAGATAGAATATGCGAGAGGGTTTGAGTTATTTTAACAATTTTGTGTTTGATACATAATTCATATACTTTTGAGCCATAGTGTTGATGTTTTCACTATGTATCTCCAATGCAGAAAGCCATAGACATAAGGAAAAGCCATTGAATGACAAGGGTGAGCCAAGCTTTTGATTGGTAGTGTATTTGTACTTATAAAGCAACATATCTGCCTCAGAATCTGTCATTTAAAAAACAGAACAAAAACAGACATAGCACTGACAAAGACCTGATGTGCTTGGCGGGCTGTCCTACCTTTGCGAGTCTAAACGGGGTCTCTGCATGGCTGATTTAAGGACAAGAGCATCAGGACGAATGGCCGCCTGCGGAGAAGTCTTGGGACTCGTGTCCGAGTCTCCACTTTCGTCCTCCAGCTCTCCCATTGCCTTGACATAGCTACTGCTCCGCATGCGGCGACAGGGGATCTCATCGTCTTTGTCGTCGGGGTATCCACTCCACTCATCTTGGGGCACCTGCAGAACAAGGTCTGTCTTAAAACCACTTTTAAATTCATAGCCAAACACTGCAAATGTTCCAAATATTAGTTTAGTTTATTTACCCAATCCATGGCTTGTGGAGACATGCTTGCTAGTGGGCTAATACACCCATTTTTCTCTTAGGGGAAATTTTAGATTGTTGGCAAAAAAAAAAAAAAATCATGGACAGTACAACGGGGCCCTATTAGCCTTATGAGTGCAAGAAGTTTACAAGGCAAGCTGTTACATAAGATCTGCTTATTTGTGTCTCCAATGAGAAATTTATGGTCAATAACTACATTTGATTGACTTCTGAGCCTGGCCTGCATAATTAAACAAAATCAATGTTCAACCTTTCCCTTTCATTGGAGTAAGATAGAGAACACCTCTCAAAGTTTCATCTTTAGCCAAGATCAATAAATATTCTGAATCATTCTTAAAAACGTGGAAAAAGGCACGTCATGCACATTGCGAACAAACTGACACACGTTCCTGCATCCAAGAAATGACTTAGACTTTCTTTGGTCAAAATCCATGAGCATCAAATCAAACACCTCAGTTTCTGGAACAATTTCTGGATTTAGAGGTATTTTTCTTTGTAGCCACTTTACAAGACAGAATAAAGAGCTCAACTCCACTCATCCTCTTTCGTTCACAGAGCTTTCATCTTTTGTGAATTTACTCACAAACTTTAATAAATAATTATAAACCTTATTAATATAGTATATAACAGGATGTGCACTAATACGCCATATAGTTTACAATAGCACAAACAGAAAACTGAACTCAGACAAGCACAAGCTAAACAGAAAAGTTTCGAATTTGCACAGGCAAATAGAAAAGAGCATGTCCATGTGCAATGTGGACATGGATTTTAATCATTAACCGTTCATACATAGTCTCTTGCATTGAAGCTGTTGAAGCATCCCAGCAATGACACAACCAAGAGCTGTTTTGTTTCAGGGCATTTTAAAACACCAGCCAAATTGTAATCAAAAGTAAGTTTTGATCGCAATTGTGTTCCTGAATTTTAACTTTGATAACTTTTTGGAGAACTTTTAGCTTAAGGATGTTGTTGTTTTTTACACAACGGACTTGAACTGACCATAGCTCTTCCAAGCATTGTTAAAAAGAACGCTACTGAATGCAAAATGTAACCTGCCATTTTGGAGCAACAAACCTTTAGTACTTTGTGGCACAACACCTCTTTTGAAGTTAAGAGTTAATTACAATAAAGTTCACACACAATCCATCTTTGAAAAGGCCTAATGGATGCTTCTCACCTCGTTCTTATTACCTTCCCATCAATGTAGATGGAATTTGGCACTGTCGCCTTTAAATCGTTTGTTCCACAATCCAAAACATAGAAATACTGAAAAACTGAGTGATGATGAAGGATGATGTTGTCTTGGAAAAAGGGGGCAGAAGTACAATTGTTTTGTAGATTGTTTTGACAATTCTAAAACAACAAATAAATGCAAATGGCCTTCCTATAATTCTGGTTTTAAAAGGGTTGAATTGAATAATATAAAGGGAATGCAGGGAATGAGTCCAGATAAGTTTGCAGAGATGATCGGAGAAAGGAAGTTCTATCCTACAGCATCATCGCACAGATGAATGTAGCTAAAATAACAGCTTGCATAAGATTTTAAAAGAGGAACACACAACTTAGTAGCACTTTAAACGTGGCTATAATTACAAACATAGTACTAATGGGCTGCTTCTCAGTCAAAGTTTCCAACTAATTCTGGTTTCTAAGGACTGTAGCAAAATAGTATTTATGAGAGCTGCTTTTTTAATTAACTCAGTCATAAAAATAAAGTTCATGTAAGCAAAGAGAACAAGTGAGAAAAAAAAACTAATTAATAAGTGGACAAATGCCCAGACAAATCTGCTATCCAATAAGATAACTGATATGCTATTTGTTCAGTGATGTCAGCTTTGTATTTTCATGCAAGACCTGATAAATGAACACAAACTGGTACCTATTGGGACAATGAATTTTGCGCAGTGTTTTGGAGATGAACCGAGGTAATGAACTGATTTTTTATTTTATTTTTAACATTGTAAAGTAGACTAAGAACGGGTTCTTTTAAAGAGAGAACCACATTGCAGGGAGAGTAAAATGTTAGAGGAAAAGAGTCAATCTGTGTTACAGTAGTATGATTTGAGATTAAGAGAGAATGAAAATGAGAGGGAAGGATTTCTTGTACCAACTACGACTGGTTAGTATAAGAAATCCTTGTTTCCTGGCAAATCTGTGTGATAAAACAAAAGAAAAGCAATTTGCAAACCAAGAGCTCCAAACAAGAATGTTCAGTATTCTAAAGCCGAAGTGAATTAAGACACCAAAACTTGCACTCTCAAGCAAGTGAAATGCAAAATAATTATTCTATAAGATGTTCTTCATCATTATTATAAAGGAAGTTCAAAGGAACCACAACCTTCACTGTATATACAGGACCAATAGGACAAAGACTGGTATTTATTTTCCTAATTTGACAGTAATGAAATACAAGTGGTCTTTTTCTCTTACTAAATACAGCAATGACAAATGGGGAAACTTTGGATATTAATAAGACTTACTTGATTTTATACAGGAAACAATTACTTTACATTGCCTTGGATAGATTTATGTAATCACAGCACTGGAGAACAGCCTGAGAGCTACAACATGTTAATGGACATAGACATGACTGTACATATCTTTGGGAAAAGCTGTTAATAAAGTCTGCTATCCTTTTTCTGTCCAGTTTTTTTTTTTTTTAACAGTGGAATTTAAATTTTTTTTTGTACTGCTGTTATCTTCCTCCACTGCTGTTGTAAGACATTAAATCCTGCTGTCTCAGCACTTTGCATCTCTTTGGAACAACCTTTTGGTTTCAAAGCTCTCAGTGTGAATAACTTTTAAATATTTATGCAACAAAATTCTCACATAATGACTTTTTTGTTGTTGTGTTATTCATGTCATTTTTGGGGGAGATAAACCAGGCTTGTAACTTGGGGAAAATCTGTGTGAGCTACAATGCACAGCAGAGACTGACAGTATTGCTGAACTAATTAGCATAAAGGATACTACGTGCATAAAAAGGCACTAAACTGTTGTTTCTCAAAAACACTATGAACTCAGGAATCGGTGATATCAGCATTCCTGATATTTACAAGCCCTATTTCTGGTAAGAGATTTCCACTACTATATTTCTTCATTGCAAAAATGTTTATGCTCAGTTAAGACTAAAATGTGATATACTGAGCTGGTTTTGGTATTGGATCTACTGCACATGTTGACAGAATGTGCAAATAAATAAGGAAGTTTAAAATATTAATAAATAGATGTTTTATACTAACTTAGTTGATACACTAATGGGGTTTACGTCTTCTTTGAATGTGTTATCAGTGCAATAATTATTTTGAAGAAACGTAACAATGTTGTGTGTTATTTTTGCATATACTGGCAAGAGCTGGATATTTTAGAAGCTTAACAGTAAAGGGTGCCATGATAGTAAAATAGTAAAAATTAAAAAAACTATTGCACCTCCTGAAACGATAGAAGAATATCACTGAAACATATTAATTATAAGTAATTGTTTCAGGACAATTAATGATCTAAATATGCTGACAATTCAGTTTCAAAACTTACTGTTAAATAAAACAAATTGTGAAACCTTAACAAGCTGCTTTGCTAAGTTTAATTTCTCAGCCAGGTGGTTTTACAGATAGGAAAAAGTCTGGCTATTCTGCTTTCTAATCGCCAAAAACTAAGCCAAAAAAAGCTGTTCAACCTGTAAGCCTATAGTAAAAATGTTCTGTTCTTGATACCTACTGGAAAAAGTCACGTCAAAACACTGCACACATACACTATCATGTGGTAGCTGAAGCTGTAAAAAAACAGAACAAATAAAAACATTCCTCATACAGTAGTTCTTTTAAAGAGGGAGAATATTAATCAAGTAAAAGCCTAGCATCCAGTGTAACACGGCTTATTGGGTAGCCCATACTTATTTACATGAACCTTAATCATTTTGTGCTCGGTGGTGTATAGATTCTAATCTTAATTTATTCTCAGAGAACAACTCAGATACTTTGGAGTTTTCATGAAAAACGGCTCTATGCATACACTTGTTTATGTGCATCTTGTGAGATGACAAAAGAAATCCCAGTCTGTCTTGACTGGTTAAACTTAACTTTATTTCATCATTATTGGGTTTAGATACTGGGGTATAGGAGATGTTAGTGCATCTGCTTTTATAGACCCAGTCCTTGTAGGTTGGATTCAGTAGAAATTCTAGATGCAGAAAATGATATGCTCTTTTGAATGTAGACATTTGTGTCTCTTTTAATGTGTTTTCTGAACCTGCCAAAGTATAGTGCTGCTCATAACTTGCAGGGTTATATTCAAAGGTTCTTTCAAAGAGGCAAAATGTATTGCCATAACTTCAGTTATTGAAAACTGTAGGATTATTTTGCTTCTTTAAATTATGCTCAGTGCAAAAACGTTCTCTGACTGTGAGCTCAAGAATATTTTCTCTGTGATTGTGGATCTTTCTTGCTCTCCCTCGCATTGTCGTGGCAACCCTGATATGTCAAAATTTGAATTCATTTCAAGTTTTAGAATCAGAATAAAAGTGTGGATTGGAATGGCTTTATATTGAAATGTGATGTAAGTCTAACGTTCCTATCTCCATTGCTTGTTTAGTGGAAAAATTATTTGTGTGGGTGCCTAACAAAAGTTCTTTAAAAAGGAAATTCAGTGACAGCGTAACCATACATTAATAAGTTGTACATTGTTTTAAATGAGAGAAGTAAAACAACAAACAAACCAAGCGAATATTGAGGTGATGCATCTGCATTACGTGTTATGACGTATTTGGTCAACAGAAACTTTTATTCAAGGACACTGTCATAAAAATAAGTGACAGCAACAGCAAAACTGGTAATCCTAAACAAACTAGTGCTACCTTTAACTGACACTAAAGATCCATTTTTTTAGTGTCAACTCACATTTGTTCATATTTTATTTAAGATGACAAACTTTCTTGCGATGTTTAAAAAGTCTCTCTTTGACATTCTTAGGATCTTGTACAGTTTGTATTTGGACTCATTTTCAGGCCATTCTGAAGCTATTATATTTCATTTTGAAAAGCTTTCTAAATCTTAAGAACCATGCCTTGCAAAAGCATCCCTTGAGTTAGGAATTTTAAGCACTATACCCATTCAAAGCAGCTATATTACTAAGTGAACAGAAAAATATTCATTATATTTAATATTATTTACAAATACACTTTCAAAAGTGTTAATCAACACTTTCACTGCAATACCAGCTGCAAGTCATTTGAGGTACTTCTCTAGCTACTTTCCACATTTAAGGACTCCCATTAGATGAGGAGAATCTGTGAACACCCATTTTTGACTCCTGCCTTGTACATAAAGGGGAACCCGGGAGGCCCTTCTAACAGGCTAACATGGTTTGGCTTTGACCTGTTCTATTGTTGTTCAACCCCTATGTTTAGAGTCATTATTCTGCTCTGCTGTGAATGGTGAACTTCCTACATCGTCCCATGTTTTGCAGCCTTTAAGAGGTTTTATTTCAGCATTGCCCTGTATTTATCGCTATCTTCTTGCCAAGTCCGACCAACAAAGCTGTCTGTGCGGTAGAGAAGCATCCCCACAGGATGATGCTGACCCCAACCGTGTTGTTTGGAGATGTTTTGTGCGTGTCAGGGTGATGTGCAGTGTTAGGCTTTCCTCCTAGCTTTGTTATTTAAATGTGGTGAAAAAAAGTGACGTTTTTGTGTCATCTGACCAGACCACCTGCTTCCTATTGCTGTGTCACTTACGTAGCATGTGTAAAATGGGACTTCTTATTGCTTTCATTCAAAAATGGCTTTAAGTTTGCCACTGTTTCTTAAAGTCGGGGTTTGTTCAGTGCACAAACAGTGAGCTTTAAGATTTTAAAAAGCTTTAGACGTTGTACAACAACACTGCTTCAAAAGGGACATATCCTGCAAAATCCACTTTTTTAAGACCTTAATTACATTTTATTGTGTCTCTAGGAATGCAGAAAAGTTGAATTTAGTCTCTCCAGGTCCTGCATAAATATCTATATATTCTGGTCATATTTTTCAACCTGTTCGTTTTTCTCTATTCACTATTACGTTATTTGAACAATTATGTCTCATTATTTGCTGTGGAGCTGCAAAAACAAGGTCAAGGACTTCCAGCGTATCAATTTCGCGAATCCGTCATTTTAATTCTGGCAGCGATCTTGTAGTCCAAGCTGAAGGATGACAAAGTGGATAAGCCAAAAATGTTCGGTTGTCGGCTGTGTTAACCCACACAGTTAATTACACCGTCCCCCAGCATACTACAAAAATGGTAGAACGGGGTGGAGTGCAACGCTCCGCGGCCTGGAGGGTTGACAAAATGAGACTAAATATAAAAAACAAAAAGTTAAATACTTTTGTAAGGAGAGGTTTGAGTAAGGCTGGCCTTTTTGTTTGAAGGAGGAAACGTTTTATAAAGACTTTAAATTAGACAGTTAGCAACCAGAGCCCCTGCTTACAAGTGCTAAGCTAGCCAGTTCTTTATGCTACCTTCAACCCAACCTCCCCCCTTCTCCCCAAAAAAAAAAAAAAAAAACTTGACCACTCTTTAATGGACCAGTGTAAGAAAACCCTTAAATGAAGGTCTATGGACAGGTTACTTTACAAATTTACAAGTGAGTTTCACATTATGGCAGCTCAATTCAATAGAACATAACAGCAAAAATTCAATGAATTTAAATCACTGAAATAAAACAAGGTTAATCTAGTTCTTTGATGTGCTATTTTTTTAATCTTAGGAGAAAAAAATAGCTCCAACATTTTTGATTGTATGTACTTTTTTTCACAGGAGCATCTTTGATTTTATTGAGGCAGGCATAAATAAATTAAAGTGAGAAGATTTTTAACATTACTGCGCAGAAATAAAGAAGAAACTGTCAGGGGGAAACACAGTTGTATCCGTTTTACTGATGAGAGAGGGTTTTTTTTGGGTCTGAAAATAACAGCTCACAGTGCAGAGTCTCCTCTGCTCTGCCAGTCACTCACTTCATCCACTTACATGACTTGGCCATGTCTCTGTCACAACTGCTGAACTACTGTCAGAGAAAACCGCAAGAGCTGATTGCTCTTGTTGGCTCTGGCCTCGAGGATTCTCTCTCCAATCCTCTCATTCTACTCTGCTCTTCTCCAAGATCAGCTCCCGTCAGAATTTCACCTCTCCCTATCCAATTTTATTGAATTTGAAGACAGAACGATTTCCTAGGGCTGAAATATGAAGGACTAGAAATCATAGGATATTTTAGTACTTAAACTTAAATCACAAGACATTACAATATCCTTTGCTTGGATTTACCCTTTCTCTCATGACCTGAAGTACATCTATCCATAATGAGCTACATAAATTAATCAGCCTTAACGACAGCAGCAAAAAGGGAAAAAAAATCATCTTAATGTGTGGCCATTGATCATCTGGGGCCATAGTTAACAAGTCAGCAATCAGGTATTGAGACTGTGCAGCAGCTCATTAGCACTTCTGTTTGAGCTCATATGATGGTATACCTGACAAGATCTGCTCAGCTGTGCCTCTGAGGCTGCTAAACACACAAGCTGCTTTATAGCCTCATTAGTTAATATAACACTAAAGAGACTTTGTGTTAAAATAACCTTGGGGAAGAAAATCTAATCCATCTAGAAAGTGATTTAGTTACACCAGAGTGAGCTAGTCAACACTTACTTTCTAGGAAAGCTCTATTTGAATGGTTAATTTTCAGATAAATGATTAACCTAGTCTAAGTGCTGAAACTTATTTCTGGAAATTCACTCAGTTCCCCCAATATATTTCAGTACACTACCAGAGATGTCAAGGAGGAACAACATTCTTCCATATACTGGTTAAATTGCCTGTTAGATTTAATTTTACGTGTTATGTAAATTGTTATATTATTATTATTAGTAGTAGTAGTAGTATTATTATTATTATTATTATTATTATTATTATTATTATTATTATTATTATTATTATTATTATTATTATTATTATTATTATTATTATTATTATTATTATTATTATTATTATTATTATTATTACCATCATCATCATCATCATCATCATCATCATCATCATCATCATCATCAATATTATTATTTACAATTGCACTAAGCATTTGTCTGGGACCTTGGCCTGGATTTTGTTTAGATCCTGCAGAATAAGGGTGGCTAAATACAAACAGACATCACAGTTTTCAGATTTTTATTTATGATGCTTTGTATTTGTCAAAGGGGATCTAGTATGCTTCATTTTAAACAAGTTATAATAGGTCTATGAGCTATGAAAAAACATGAAAGTTCACCTCCTAAGTTCTGCCTATTTTGAACTCCTTTCAGAATGAACTGTTTTAGGGCTGTGTCACTTTTATGCAAATAAGCTGTAGGTACATGTGAAAAATGGCTGCAAACAGATCCATAATAGTACAACCAAACATCCTTGACCCTGAGTCAGACCCAGAAGCAGAAGAAGTGGAGCCTCCTGCACAACCCGCAAGGATGCAACAAGCGGTTTTTGAATGGTAAGTTTCTAAATGGAGACAGAGATATTAGTTGGCTATTGTTAGCATTAGCTTGTGCTAAATGATAAATTGTGTTCATGTCAAACTGGCATTGTACAGCACATACAGCGATGAAACCAGCTGATGAAGTAGGTGAAACTCCACTTAGGCTGCTAGGTGAGCGGCAGTGCCGGCGGGTTGTGACGTCGTAAAACGGCTGGATGGTTTATATTAGTGCTTGGACTGTTTCTAGATGCAACAGAGACCCAAATGGTAGTACAAAGATGTGCCAAAAAGTGAATTTTGCATAATAGGTCCCCTTTAAAATACAATACATAACACAAGTAACTGGCGCACACAGCCACATTCAAACATAGAAACTGTTTGTAGTTCTTAGGTGACAAAATAGGGATATAGAAAGATGTTTAAGTCTCCTATTGTGATTCATCCAGGCTACATGGGGAAAAAGGAGTGACCTGTATACAAAAGGGACTGTAGTATTAACAGTATTAACCAATTTTCATGATGGCTCCCAGGAATGAGTTCCTCTAAGCTGAAATATTGGTGACATCATAGAGCTACAGAAGGTAGCAGAAGCTTTTTGCCTACACCTCTCCTCAGGCTGCATTGGGGTGACCTCCCCACTTATACACCTTGATCTCGCTGGCCGAGTGCTCCTTCAAAGAAAACCTTGGATCCACAGTAAAGTGTGGTCTGCTGTGTCTGTATCTGGCGATCGTTACCCCTTCTGAAAATAGGACGAGCCACCTGTCTGTCAGAGCTTCTGCAGAAAAGAATCTCAGCCAAAGATTCAAAGATAGAATGTCTCCAATTATGAAGCGGTCTTCCTCCCACCGCCCTGTAGAAGACGGCAACAAAACCGCAGCTCCATGCACTGGCTAGCCACAGCTGCCAATTCATTTCAGGTTTATTTTTTTCACCCAAATACCATTTAAAATGTCCCCTGAAACATTGAGTTTATTTTGTTTATTTCCTCTTGTTTGCAATACTCAGCACGGTTCTCAAGAGCTTTAGTGACTGTTCACTACAGTTGTTCTCAACCTGGGGTGAATACCGCTCCAATGGTGGTTAAAAAGATCACGGAGGGTGCTTGAAGTTTTTAACAGCGAGGGAGCGTATCAAACACAGCTATTATACACACAAAGGTGTTTTGACATGGGCTTGTCCCTTTTATTAGAATTTCAAGAGCCGGGGGACGTAAGCTTATACAAAATCTTGGATCTATTATATGCAAATTTAGACTGTTGAAAAAAATTTTCAATGAGTCTGTAACGGTTGGGAGACACTTTGTGTGCAACTCCATGTACTAGTATACAAACTGGGGATAGGGTTAGAGTAATTCTATACCATTTTGGAGGGCTGAAACGTGATAAAGGAAGATAAAACATATTACCAACCTGCAGAAGTTTACTGTATTACAAGTAAACATTCAGAAAAATGTTCATAAAAGGAAAATACAAATTATTAAAATGAACTGAACTTATTAACCACTTTTCTAGTAATACTTACCACTCAATTACACTCACTAACTTGCACATATCCAATACGCAGATCAGTAGGTAACCTGTGGTTGAGTGCCTTGCACAGGGGCAGATCGACATGTGACAGGAAGAAGCTTGAATCAAACCTGCAACCTTCCTATTGCAATATAAGTGCAAGATGACTACTCTTCCGACTGAGCCACACTTGCCTCAGAATCTAATCGGCAAACTGATCATTAGCCACCATCACTGTGGAAAGCTTCCCTTTCATTTCTCCACTAAATAGTCTTTTCTTTGGGAACATGCTCAGAACAGATTGTGCCCATGTGCCACCTGCAGCCTCTTCATTTGCTCAACACAGAAGCCTGCCAAAGCATGCTTCACCGTTAAAGGACTCCATATAGGGGGAAAAAAGCAGCTTCCGTTCCCATGTGTAGCTGTGAATCTGAAAGTGTCTACATCAGTGCACTGGGAAAATCTAATCTACGCAACCTAAACATGGGCAGGCATGGGTCCAGAATTCAATTTCAAATTTTTTGTCATTAATAAACATTGAAAAAGATGGTCAACTGTATGTCTTATTATAATCGAACAATGGTTCTGGTCCTCAAGTGCAGCTGATTGCAAGAAACCTGACTTGCTGCAATAGATTAGCCATGAGGGGAGTCCTGCAGCATTCAAGCCATTTCATTTATTTATTATCTTATTTTTGGCCACTTTGATCAGTATCCTCTATTATTTTTTTAGATGTAGTTAAATGGTTTATTTAGCAGTTGCTTTTACAAATTTCCAGTGTAGTTCTAACCCAACAATTTTTAGAGTATGAACTGTAGGAACTGCAGACAAGTCTATCAGTCATTTAACTGTTTTTTTTTTTTTTATATTCTTTAATTAAAGTGTCAACACATAACAGAGAAACAAATAGCTAATTTGTTAAACTGGTTCACGAAGGACTTTCTTACAAGTAGGACAGTTAGTCTGATTCATTTATATTTCTTACCTGGCATCTAAATGAATTTTCAAAGATATAGTATGATTCCTAAAGAGGTATAACTTGAACACTTGACACAGTCTGGGTAAAAAGAAAGCACACCCCATATTAATTTTAGTTGTTTAACATAATATTAACTTAATCTTTACCAGGTTCCTAAATATGACTCAAGTGCTCATAACCATACACCACAGCTTGGTTGTGTTGTCATTTACTAGACAAGTAAAAGATTTTAAAAAAAAAATTTAAAAAAATAAAAAGACAAGTAAAAGATAAAATGGAAAAGTTTATTAAAAATAGTTAAATACATATCAACATATATTTCAGAACCAAGAATTTAAAGGAGTTGTACTGTACTTCTACTATGACTGTATCTAAGTATTGTACGTTGTGTAAAGTATGTTATCTGCAATGCCATTTTCACTACTGCTCAGGTCAACAACCTTATCCATTAGCAAATCAGTATAATGTTTTAATCTTGACCTAAAACCTTGTCTCAGACAACCCCTAGAACCCTACTTTAGTTGGTTCATGTCATGATTTGCGGTGAAGGACCAAAGCGGCAACCAGGCGAAGGCAGGCGCATGTAGCAGAGCCGTAGCTTAACACACCTCTCTGCAGCTTCTGTACTGTTACCCACCCATTACACTATTGAGACAGTATCTTTCCCATGGTCAAAACTGAATAGATCAAAATCTAATCTAAAAGGAACAAATCATAAAAATCTAAGAAAAATCTATACGACTCAACTTGAACTAAAAAATAAAACAATTAAATGTGTTCTATTAAATATAAGGTCTCTCCCTTCAAAGACTTTATTAGTTAATGAATTGATTTCTGATAATCAGATTGATTGATTTTGTCTCACAGAAACCTGGCTACAAGAGGACTATGTTAGTATAAAGGAGTCATCTCCCTCCAATTATTCAAATTTCCACATTCCCAGATCTACCGTAAGTAGTTCTAACCCAACAATTCTTATCATGTTTTAATAACATTTCAGTTTAATCTAACTGAGTTCTCCACCCCCAAAATAGGGCTCCATTATAGTAGATCTTTATCGGATAATGCTGTATCAAACTTTAAAGAGTCTGTCCCCCTTTTAATTTCTTCAGTATTGCAGAAATACCCTGCAGATAGCAGCAATGTTGTTTCTTCCCATTCACAAATACATGTCTTTTTTAACAGTGTGACTTCGTCATTGCGTTCTGCATTAGACAATGTAGCTCCCTTGAAAAAGAAGGTGATTATTATCAGGAAGCTGGCTCCCTGGTTTAATTCAGAGCTGCGTTCCTTGAAGCACAATGTTAGGAAATTGGAAAGAAAATGGCGCTCTACACACCAAGAGGAATCCTACCTAATCTGGAAAGACAGTCTACTGTTGTATAAAAAAAACCTTTGCAGAGTTAGAGCAGCATGTTTTTCATCATTAATTGAGGAGAATAAAAATAATCCTAGATTTCTCTTCAGTACAGTTGCCAAACTTACTCAGAGTCACAGCTCCATTGATCCATCCATTCCCTTAGCTATTAGCAGTAATGATTTTATGGCATTCTTCATAAATAAAATTGATTCCGTTAAAAATAAAATAATTGGCATCCTCCCAAACATGATTACCTCGTCCTCAGTAAGTGAGGCAGCGTTGTAGGAATCTTTAGAACCTGTGCAGTGTCTGAACTGTTTAAAAGCAGTAGAGCTTTCTGAGCTATCTAAAATTTTAGCTTCATCTAAACCTTCTACCTGTATGTTAGACCTGATCCCAACCAAGTTGTTTAAGGAGGTATTCCCTTTGATCAGTGGCCTTATTTTAGACATGATTAATCTATCCTTAGTAAATGGATATGTACCACAGGCTTTTAAAGTAGCTGTTATTAAACATTTACTTAAGAAACCATCTCTTGATAAAGATGAGTTAATAAATGACAGATCTATATCTAATCTTCTTTTCTTATCTAAAATTATTGAGAAAGTAGTTGCTAATGAACTTTGTGAACATTTAGTAATGACCTTCTTGAGGAGTTTCAGTCAGGCTTCAGAGCTCATCATAGCACTGAAACAGCTCTGGTGAAGGTCACTAATGATATTCTCATGGCCTCAGATAATGGACTTGGGTCTGTACTTGTCCTGTTAGATCTCAGTGCTGCATTTGATACAGTTGATCACAATATTCCCCCACAAAGACTTGAGCATACTGTAGGGATTAAGGGGAAAGCATTAGGCTGGTTTAAATCTTATCAATCGTACAGATTCTAGTTTGTTCATGTTAATAATAAATATTCCTCAAACTCTAGGGTCAGTTGTGGAGTACCACAGGGTTCAGTCTTTGGACCAATTCTCTTAACCATATATATGCTTCCGATTGGCAAAATTATCAGACAGCATGGGATTAATTTCCACTGTTATGCTGATGACACTCAGCTATATTTATCCATAAATCTGATGAATCCAATCAATTACTTCGACTGCAGTCATGTCTTGATGACATCAAAAGCTGGATGACTTTAAATGTCCTGCATTTAAATTCTGACAAGACAGAAGTTGTAATATTTGGACCAGAGTCCTCAAAAAATAGACTTCTTAATCAATTACTTAATCTGGATGGCATTAACTGGGCCTCTGGTAATAAAGTAAAAAATCTCAGTGTTATTTTTGACCAATACATGTCATTTAAATCCAATAATAAACAGGTTTCCAGAGTTTCCTTTTTTCACCTCCAGAATATCGGCAAAATTAGAAACATTCTGTCCAGGAGTGATGCTGAAAAACTAGTCGATGCATTTGTTACTTCAAGGCTGGACTATTGTAATAGACTATTGTATGAGTGCTGATGAAAATCAACAAGAGGGATCATATTTCTCCAATTTTAGCTTCCCTTCATTAGCTTCCTGTCAAGAATAGAATTTAAAATTCTTCTTCTAACGTATAAAGCCCTCGAGCTCCATCATATATCAGAGCTCTGATTACCCCGTATGTTCCTAATAGAGCACTTCGCTCTATGCTTCTATAGGCTTAGGCTACTGGAGGACATTAGGGTCTATTTTTCTCACTCTACTGAGTTCTACTGTTCTCCAGTTTTGCCTTGCTTGTCATCATTTCAGCTTTTAACTCTTTGTCCTCTCTCTTTTTTTTTCTTCATAGTAGGTACACCTGGTCTGGCATTCTGTTAGCTGTGACATCATCCAGGGAAGACAGATCACCCGCTATTACCATCTAATGTAGAACAGATTACTGGATCAATGTGTGCTTCTGTTCTTGTTTGTCTCTCTTGTTGTGTCTCTGCTCTGTCTTCTCTAACCCCCAGTCGGTCGAGGCAGATGACCGTTCATACTGAGCCTGGTTCTGCTGGAGGTTTTTCCCTCCCGTTAAAGTGGAGTTTTTCTTTCCACTGTCGCTTCATGCTTGCTCAGTATGAGGGATTGCTGCAAAGCCATGGACAATGCAGACGACTCTCCCTGTGGCGCTACACTTCTCCAGACTTGTCGGGACTTTTATTCAATCAACTGGGTTCCTTTATATAGGACATATTTGACCAATCTGTAAAAAATCTGACCCAATCTGTATAATTTGATTGAATTTGACTTTGTAAAGTGCCTTGAGATGACATGCTTCATGAACAGTATATAAATAAAATTGAATTGAATTGAATTGAAATAATGGTATTTAATGGCAGTAACTTACTGAATACACAAAGGAACCAAACGGGGCTCAAACAAAGGAGTACGGAAACAGGGCCACAGAAACGGGGCGAAAACAGGCTCGGAAACACGATGACGCAGCAATGGAGGAACTGAAATACAGCGGGGAACCAACTGAAAATAGCTCAACACAAGTATGTCCGATTAACTAATTAACTTGAGAGCCAAGGATCCTGTTCATTCGAGTCCCGTCAACCAATCAGGGACAGGATGTTGTGATAGGGTGAAGGAGACAAAGCTTTTTTCACTCAAAATAAAAGATAGATTTCATTTTGTTGGCACGGGATGAAGTAAGGAATGCTCTCTAGAGGTTTTGGAAGGGTGGCTTTAAAAATAAATAAATAAATAAATAAACGTTTTAATTTAGCCCATGAAAGGACTGTTAAATAAGTCTTCATTCTTCCTCCTCTTATAGCTAGTACCGGCCAGCCGCCGCCTCTGCCCCGCTCTGGTGCTCTCTCTGCCCGGGCTCTTGCTCTGATCTTCCACTGTCCTCCCTGACTTCCAAAACATGTCCTCGCCTTATCTATGTTGTACAGGTGATCCATCCCTGAAGCGGGATAACAGTTTCAGATCCGGGGCAGACCAAAGTGCTGCAGGATGTGTCCATGATCCAGCTGTAGCTCCTGGACTCTCTGGACTGGGAGCATCTTTGGCAGATCTGGTGAACCCAGGGACGCTGGCGCCGTTGTGTGGCTTTCCACAGTAAATACAGCACCAAGCGTGTAAAATCTTTGTACACCATGTTGAGTTAAAACAAGCAAGCAAGCAGTAGATAGAAGCTCCTGCTATTTGCTGACATGGTGAAGTGAGTGGAGCGAGTGAAGTGTTGTCATCTGATAGTGTTGGGAATTGTCGAGCGAATGACATACAAACACAAACCAGGTGAACATTTCACTGACATTGTGACATTTTTTTCAGTTACTTAATTTCTCAGGTACACAGATCTGTGAAGTTTGTGGTGCTTCTCTCTCTCTCTCTCTCTCTCTCTCTCTCTCTCTCGCTCTCTCTCTCTCTCTCTCTCTCTCTCTCTCGCTCTCTCTCAGCGACTGGCAGGCTGCAGCCGCAGGTTGTTCTAATCAGGAGCAATCAAGAGGAGCATAAGAGGAGTCATGAGGAAGGCATCAGACTTTAGTGTGCCAACTCACAACCTCCCCGGACTCACCACAGAACCAACACCGTAGGCTACCCGCTGAACAGTTAAAATCACCAACCTGTTTGCTGTCGGTGGTTCATCTTATTTACTTTCTGTTTGCAATTTTATGACCAGATCCCTCCCAGTCTCCCTGGTTTAAATACTCCATTCAAGAAACTCTCTTAATTTGACACCTGCCTCTGTGTTTGTTGTCCCATTCAAAGTTGACATGGAAGAGCACTAAGATTACATTTGTTGAGAATTTGATCTATATAGATAAACTGCAATATGACTAAAATTACATATGGTGCTCGCAAGTGGTTGCATAGCATGTGATAGCTGTGGTCCTAAATTTTACAATGGCCAAAGCAATGTCCTCAGTTAATGCTAATGTTAGCCTGTCATTTCAGTAAATGGTTCCTATGAAATCATCCTCAGCAGGAACCAAATGAGAGCTTCCTGGACTGTTTCTGTCTAGTAGGATATATCTTTGAAAACAAATAGTAAAGCTATGCAAGTTTGAGACACTTAGAGGAACTGCACTAAATCATGATAGTAACTTTCTTAACTGTGTTAAATCCGTGTTGGAGAAGCATGTTATGGGTGTCTTGTAGAACGTTTGGTTGGGACAAAATTATTTATCACTGGCAAGAAATCCAGGAAGGAAAAACTGCAGCTTCCTGAACGTCATTGGTGAGTCAACAATCACAATACTGATGCAAATCGTTTATGGATAAAACAATGTTTTATTTTACTGTATATACTAGTTATACATTTTTTGTTATGATTAAAAGCTTAATCCAAATATACATGGAAACATAAACTCTTGTTAGTGACATATTTTGAATACAAACATTACAGCAATCCCGCTGCAGCAACTATATATATATATATATATATATATATATATATATATATATATATATATATATATATATATGTATGTATGTGTATATATATATATATATGTATGTATGTGTATATGTATACTGTAAAATCAACTATGGTAAGTAAAGGCCCACTCACCTGAAGGTAATGACATGCTCGTGATGACGTTTTGAGGTCTGTATGCATCATGGGTTTGTCTAAATTAAGTGATGACTTCCTATAGGCCTCCTTGGCTTGGCTGACTGTTAGTGTCGACCAGGAGCTCCTCTTCATGAATTTGCCCTCAGGTGCCATGGCCATGTTTTCACAGGCTGAGCACTTGACATCATTGTTACTCTTGGAGCCCTTGAGCGACATTTGTCCAAAGTGGTGGCTGTGCATTGGTTCTGGGTAGCAGTGGCTGACATGTTCCCCGTGGTGTCTAGACATCACACTGGGCGTGCGGTAGGTGCTGTCGCTGTCCAAGTTGTCATCTGAGCTCCACCAGCCACCGGAGCGATGCTTGCGTTCTTTACTTTTGCTCCTTTTGCTGCCATGTTTGGAGGAGTGGTGACCATGATGGTAATAGGAGCCTGCTCCACCTCCTGCATCAGCTTTTGTGCCATTCATCTTAGACGAACCCTCCAAAGAGTGGGACTTGGTGAAGAGTTTCTGGACAGAATGAACAAGGTGTCTGATGCGGCCGGGACTCTCGCTGCGCTGCTCAGTGGTTGTGGAGGTACGCTGGTACTGTAGTGTGTGGAAGCCGTCGCGGTGCAGTGGCAGTTGTTTCTCAAACTGGTCTAACAGATTAGCTGGAAGGCGATTGCTTTTGGTGCCGGAGTGGTGGGAGGAGGCAGCGGCTGCGGCTGCTGCGGCAGCGACAGCCGGTGAGGTGGCGGAGGCCGTGATGGCAGCACAGTCTTCCCGCGTGGCTGAGTCATAATACTGAGAGCTGTAGTGCATTCTGGGGAAGGTGCTGCTGGAGATGTGGTCAGATGCGGCAGGTGGAGGCATCATGACGGGGGACATCATCATGCAGTCAGAGTGGATGGAGCTCCGGGGCGAGTACCGGTGGTGGAAGTCCACGGGGCAGCTCTCTGTGGGGCTGAGTAGGTATGATGGGTGGCGGGAGTCAGAGCCATGGTGGCCATGGTAATCATGAATGTGGGGATCGTAGTCCAAACCATGAGGTAAAGGAATATGGTGCTGGGAACGGCTGCCCGATAAGCCCTTCATGTTCCTGGCAGGAGGGAGACGTCTGCCTTCATTTACCTTCCGAGGTGGGGACCAAGATGTAAACTTCTGGTCTGTTGCAGAGGAGAGAAAAAAAGGAGATAAAGACGTTAAAATCAGGGAATCAGAAAACAAATTGCTGTTTCCTATTCAGTTCTTTTCATTCGACACATTGTATTATATTTGTTTTTTAAACAGCCAACATTTTAATATCACCTAGTTTTTTTTACATCCATCTAATTCATGTGTATATTTAGTTTTTTTCATCCAGTCAATGTACATTTTAGCTCTTTATAGTATAATGAGTTCCAATTAAAAACAATAATCCTAAATAATCAGTATCAAAGTCTGAACGGCTAATGAAGCAAACATTTTTGTTATTGTAATTTCTTTTTAAACATTAAAGTCACATTTGGATTCAATGTGAACTTTTCGGTCAGCTCTATGATACAAATGGGAAAGAACTGAAAAAAAAATACATTTCCTCAACATATTGAGGAAATTTAACTTGCAGCGGTTTCAATAATATTTGGTTGTATTATGTTCCATTTGAAACATCCACAAAGTAAAAAAAAAGTTTTATTAAGCCAACAGGAGGGAGAACAAGTCAGCAACAATGCATATATGTAGAATGCAATAATGAAAGGGTATTGGTTAGGTAAAGACATTGGAATAGATACATGCAAGCAACAGAATACATGCATGCAACAAAGAAAAAACAATGCAACGTTTTACTTGGAGCAAATCAATGATGGCGACTTTTAATGCAGTGTTACATAAATCTGGTGAACTCTGGAGGCTAGACAGACATACAATTACATTTAACAATAAAATGTCTGACATTTTTTTTTGCAAGTCACCTCACATTCACCATAAAAAACTCAGAATGTAAATTTGCTGCCCCTCACTTTGATTTTTGGTCATTCTCACCTTTGTTTCAGTTTAATGGCATTTGGTGTCCTACTGCAGGTGCTATTCAGATTTTCTAAAGCTCAATCAACTCCTGCTAAACGCAGCGGCTTTTTGTTGTTTATTAGTTTGTCTTGTATGGGTCTTAAACAAGATTGTGAAAGCTGAAGTTGAAAATTAGTTTGTAATAGTTTGACAAATGCCACAGCCGTCTGTGTCTAACCTCGCTAATATTGGTTTATTATTTTAATCTGATGTTTCAAAGATTAATTGTGTCTAACTCTCAACAGAAACATCTCAATGTTTATCTTTTCACCTCTCTTTTCACATCTCTTAGAGACAGACCTACTCAATCAAATGTGTCCAACTTACTTGTTTTAACCACAGTAGTTCTGCCTACAGCTTCCTGCAAAGAAATTATAGTCTGATTCATGAATGAAAAGATGTGATCAAGTCTCTTAGGTACACACAGGAGCACCTGCAGTGTGTACCCACCCCCCCCCCCCCACCCCACCCCACCCCCCAATTAATTAAGTTCGCTGCAGCAGGAAACCCCAGTCTGAAACAGGGCATCTCATCTTACATAACATTTGGGATCTCTAAATCTTGAATACTGTTTCAAAGGAGCCAAAAATAAAAGGCACAGTTGCCATGGCAACCACCGCTAAAACCCAGGAATTGTTGCTGGATTTTCAAGGCTGTGTGGGGTTTGGTGGATCTCACTATCAGCAAGGGTGAAGAAGACACAAATAGCATGCAGTGTGGTACAGTGTGGTACAGATTTGTTATTCTTGAAACCGTGGCTCGATATGCCGAATGGTCTGTTTCTGAAATGTGTTTAGGGGAGTATCAGTGTGTTGAATTTTTAGGTCCTTTTAAACCGTAATTAAACTGCAGTTGTTAAGAAAAAACTAAATGTAAAACTGGCATCTATTGTATCATTGATTGTGTGGGGTTTTTTTTTACATTTATATGTCTCTCTCTCAAAGAAAGAGCTTTAAATTGTAGGAAAGCATTTGCAGAAAAGATAAACCATCGTATTTGACACCATTGTGCAATTTGTTGCACTAAGCAGCTGGTTTCCCTGATGCAGGGAACTCAGTTTAAAATCTGGGTAGATTGACTCCAATCCTTTTGGAAAGGTGTAGCTGTTAAAACGCAACGAGAAGCGCAACAGTTCAGTCTAAAAACATGGCGGCTTCAGCCGATGAAACTAGCGTTAGTGTGGCTATCGAGCAAGTTTTATCGGAATTACAGAGTATTTCTTCACTGAAAGAAGAGGTTTCGGCGAGAGCTTGTGGTTGTGTTTTCGTCTTCGCTGTTAGTACCTCATATGCTTCGTTGATCTGATTGGTTTATTCAGTGCTCTCAACTCTCACGCATTGACCGTGTGACACACGCATTTCACTAACTTCACACGCTCACACGCAACACATGGCATTTCACACGCAAACATGGAATTTCTCACGCATAAAAATCACAAAGCCCATCTGGGCTGCGGACGACAAAACTCCGCCTTCCAGCGTTCATTCAGAACGCTGGATCATAAAACAGTTCTGCTAACCAGATGCAGTTTAAAACGCCACTTAGTCTGTTTATAAGTTTCGTTTTTATTAATTCTGCATTTTTTAACTACATGCACCGTATTTCTGTGCCTCCGCGCTTGCTCCTTTCCCTCCCCTCCTTTCCCTTGGAGCAGGTGCTTTCTGGGCGTCAGTGCGCCCAGAGCGCACTGACGAGAGCAATAGAGACTTGTCTGGTCAGCGCGGCGACTGACTGCGAAACCTGTCGCTGTGAAAGGTGATGAGAATGGTTATTAACTGTAACAGTCTAGAAGTGCATTGAGCTCAAAAGAGGGAGACATCAGCAGCTGGATCGTGCGTAAAGACGCAGCGGGAACCTCTGTGTGCTTCAGTGTTGCTGCTGAGGGGAAAATGTTGACCACAAAGGCTTGATGAAACTCAGCCTGAATCACCAATCAGGTTATAGATTTACAATGATAAACAACCCATAGATGAATGTGTAACAGTGTAATAATTTGGTCAATAACTTAAAACTACTTAATTTTATTCAGTATTATTCGAACAATTGTGTATTTTTTATGTTTTAATCCATTAACTAAACAATAAAGTATTAATACGTCTCCTTCTCTTTTTAACACAAGTAATACATGTCTACTTCAATGTCTGGTGGGATAAAAATGAGATGGAGTTGAGACTCCACCGGCTCTTCCAGGGTCCGGTTAGCCCCGCCCCCAAACAAGCCCCGCCCCCACATTAGCATAATCCCACTCTTAACTTTTGATAAAAGTTGAGAGGTCTGAAGTTTATTTTGCCCGTCTATCACCAACATAGGCCAATCAGCTAACCAGTATTTTCGCCCCTTCCCAAAATGACTTCAACGAAAGGTTTCCAGATGGATATGCGGAGCAAATCCATCTGGCAGAGTCAGGTTATTTGTATCTTGGATCAAAAAAACAATGTTAAAACACCCAAACTTCAACCGTAACCCTAACCCTAAACCTTAAACCTAAAACTTATTTTGCCGGGAGTTGTTATCCCCTCCAAATTTGGAATTTCAAATGAGCATGCAGGTTTTTCCGACTGCAGGAAGAAACGAGAGCAAAATCCACTAAAGCACATAGACAACATGCAGACTCCATACAGAAATGCCCCAGTCTTGATTTTGGAAGAAAAAAAAAACTAATTAAAAAAAGATCTCACAGACAGAAACATCTGCTGCGCAATCACTGAATCTGCTCATGCTTGAAAACAAGTTGGTCCAGTTAGAACACTTGGCATGACATATATTTTCATCCAAATGTTTTATCGGTTTTTCAGCCAATTACAATATATATGTTCATTTACTTTGAATAATTAAGTGGTGTTACTCAGACATGAATAATAATTTAATTAAATGCAACAATGAATTTGGATGCAGCATGCTTTACTGTTCATCGCCTGTTTATTTGTCAGAATCAAGAACAGTCAGGAATAATGTGTCACTGCATGCTAACATGAATGTTGGAACATCTGATTTAGGGATTCAAAAGCAACGTAGCATCTGTTTGCACCCACAGAAAGAAAACGTCTGCCTTTCTTTTTGCTATCGCTGCAGGATTCTGATTACAGAAATTATCTTGAGGTGGGTTGATTTCTTCATAATTAGCTGCTTAGAAACTAATCTTTCAACCTAGATTAGGTTTTTAATATCAAGTAATTCCAATTGAGCAAAGTCTATTCACCATATTCCTTAGGGGGTCTAGAAATATGAAAGGGAGAAAACTATTAAGAAGGCAATAAATACTTTGGATTCATCAGTCAATCATTCAGAAGTGCTAGATTACCTATTGTTAATATTGTGCAATCTGTTTTAATCACAGGTTATGCTTGAGTGCACATGATACATCATTCCACTGCCAAAACTACCTTAATTATGTGTTATCTGTATCTTACTGACTGGGAATTTCTCTCTTTGCACTATTAGAGCTACCTATCATGAACACCAGCAGAATAATGTTAGTGTATCCTAAATATATTCAAAATCTGAAACCAAACTTAAATTAAAGGCATATACTTATATATTAACTTAACGCAAACGTACAGTACTGTTTGGAAATACTATATATATATCTATATCTATCTATCTATCTATCTATCTATCTATCTATCTATCTATCTATATATATATATATATATATATATATATATATATATATATATATATATATATATATATATATATATATATATATATATTAGCATTTCTCAAAATCTATCTAATCATTTTCATTTTGACTGACAGCTGAAAAATTTTAATAGTTGTTATTATTACTTGCTGTTGACTTGAATGTCAGTAGGCAGCTATTGTTTCAGATCCATAGAGTAGAAATGCAAAATCCAAATTTTTGTTTCAATTAACATTTAAATGGAGCCAAACCCTCCTCTTCACATTGAGAGTTGGTGGCACAGAAGAGTAGCGACTGCTTGCCACAAATCTGTTGTGACAACATGTAGCATTTAACTTACAGGTGTTCATATATTTATAATAAATGGTTTTTAGTGTAAGACACACTGAGTAGTTTCCCTAGGTGCTAGGTGCCATCCTATATATGCCTCACAACCCTTGGCAACACGCACTAACACACAGTGACCGACGCACCGGTCTCAGCCAATGAGGGAAGGGACGTCAAGATAACAAAAGCCAGCAGACTAGTGAACTTTTTTAGAAAAAAAAAAAAAAGAGCTGTGTGACATGGTTGGCTCTGGATCGCCTTCGGGCAGCAGCACGGAAGAGGAAGCTTTGCTCAGCTCTGTCTTGGTCAATACCTCCCACTCTCTCAACAATGAGATGACACAGCTTTGCTGCACATTTAGCCTCCAGCTCATGCTGAGCGATAGTTTCGATAGTTTATTTGAACAGATGTCATATCTCCAACAATTACATCAAACTAGTGCCATTGTAAACCTGCTTCTGCTACCGCTGTAACCTCGCACAGAAATGCCAGATATACACATAAAAAGCATTTGGCGTGTGAACATATAAACACATATAGATTAGCCAACACATGACCTTTATTATATATTGGAACAAGTTCATACATATCTGTAGGTGGGATAATATATGGAACGTGTTATGTGACATATAAGATTATTCATCCGTGCCAGATAAAAAAAATTAACTATGACTTAGGAAACCCACAAATGCAGGTTCTCTTGATCAGATGCATACTTTCTTTACCAGATGAGCTACAAAACTGCATAGTTAATGACTCTCTAAATGTGAAAGTCCAAGATATTCCATGTGTTCCTGTTCTGAACTATTCACACTTCTAACCTTCTAACTCTGTAAACAGGCCACTTCCAACATTGGGGAGGGGGGACAGGTAGATGGTATGCACCTCCTGTTATTGCAAGAACTTTCAAGAATAGCATATCATTATATTTTACTACAAGTACAGATACTATTACAAATTGCAGAGTGTTAATCTGGCTGCTAGAGGTGATTTAAGCAGTTGACACTCAATTCTCTAGAGCTGATTTACATAAATAATACCGCTTCAAGAAGTGCTTGATTATTTTGATAGTTCCTGAAGAGGACACTACCTTCCAAACCTTCTCGTGAATATTCTAGGCTGCGTAACGTCTTGAATGTCCACAAATCATTAACGAGCGCTTTCCTGTCTCCACAGCTTATGTAACAGCTATTGTGCTCGACTAAACAGGGCCTTTCCTTAATGTGCTCCAGTCAGCACCTGATGTAATGTATAATTTCTCTCCCTTTAAAATTGTTCAGAGACATTGAGCAGAGAGAAATTAGAGTTATTGTGTGGAAGAGGGGGGGAAAAAAATGCGTGGGGAAAGCCTCTCTGTTTCCTCCGCTCACTGGGTAAGCGTTTTACCATTAAGTTAACGCTTTGCTGCAGTCAGCGCCTGACCAGCGCTTTTCCCCCAAGATGCTTGCATAACTTGGAACAAACGAGGCCTCCCTCCTCCACACTAATACACAGCTAGCTGATGCCATAGGGGAGATCTGAGCAACAGGCAGTTGAGCTGTAGCGGCACAATGCTGAGGCAGTACTACTATCAATCAGCGGAACAAACCCCGTTTACATCAACAGAGCAGTTTTGATGTCAGTATTATAAAAAACAAAAAAGATGCAGTGTAGTGTAACCTAAAGTTTGGCCTACTTTTACAATAATCTATCTGTGGCCACACTATGCTTAAAGTTGAACTGAAGATATTGGCAGTAGCCCGGAAGTTGTTCCATTTTGCTGGTTGAACCCAAACATTGTTAGACCTGTCACCACAATTATGCCATTCAGTATTTTCTCCCTTTACTAAAAGCTAAATTATTTGCCAGATTATTTCTGTTAATGAAGTAAGAGTAAAGATGAAAGATATTGTGAAGCACTAAACACTGAGAAGATAAAGGAGTAAATAAAAGTATAACATATCCATTTTACAGGAAAGCACAGGGCAACAAAGTAGGCTATATTCTGTTACCATAAGTTTGCACACATTCGAACCGCAAAAGCCACGAGCGTTACATAAGTTTAAAGTGTGTTTGATCCTGCAATTGAGACGAAATCATACTGCATTGGTTAAAGCTTGCAGTTGAGTCTGACTTTCACCTTTTTGATATCCACCCACTCCCCTCCTACTGCTGCTGTTCTCTCCTCAGAAAGCAGACAGAGCTGATGGAGCGATAGCACACACCCCGGACAGAGCCGTAGTCCTTCCGTGTCTTCTCCGTGCCCTTCCATGGAAGAAAACCCCTTATAAGGAGCCCATAATCAATCACCGCTAACTGTGGAGCTGCCTGCGAAGCCTCCCACATACGAAAGACAAAGTCTAACACAAAGCTGGAACACGCTTTCCCTCAAGGTCTATCTGTGTACCTTTAGTATAGACCTCTGCATCGATTGTATGACTGTAGTGTATAAATACAATACGTAAATAAATGCATACATATAAGATTAATAAAATGGAAATAATAAATTGACCAGTTGCAACGTAAAATCTCTTTTCTTCACTTTCTGGGTTCCACTTAAAACCCGATAAAGGACTGTAGCCATGTGAGGTGAGGAAAAGAAAATCTGCCATACCACATTTATTCTGCTCCTTTACATCAAACAGTAACCTATTGTACTAGGTGAAATATATCGCTGTGGATGATACAATATGGGGAAAAAAACTGTTGTAGGAGGCTTAAGGTTGGCAGAATATTTGTTCTCAGTCAGGTCTTGCAGTAGATGCAGACACATCTCCATGGTAATAACTCCTACAGTATGTAAACATAGCAAGCTTGTGCAGACGGTGCGAGATTGAGTATTGAGACACCTGGAATGTTTAAGCCAAAACTTCTACTTCAACATATTGCTCTGAAAATTAGACTAACACATGAGGGAAAACTGTTAAATACAGAATAAATAAGGACAAAGACCTTATCGTGCAGTTCACAACTAATATTTACTTCTGTGTTGTACATATTTTGTGTGTTTAGCAGCTCTGGGAGATTTTAGATTGAGAGATGCATAAGTGTGGAGGTGGATGAAGGGCTGAAGCGACTACTTATAAAATTGAGACACTCAAAGCTTTAGTGGATAATCATAAATTTTTCTGATGAAATAAAAAAAAAGCCTATTTGAATATGTGGCTGTAAGTTTATCTGATATTAAATGTATTGTTTTTTGAACATGAAAGGCATTTTTATAACCTTGCCTGCAAGCTGAATTCTTGCGGTATTTGTGCTTTCACAGACACAAGAGACTCCATCTTGTCCCACTTCCAGCTCAACCATCCGGGCCAATCACGTTGCGGTATTATGGTTTAAGGCGGGGAACACAGCTGTGAGCAAGAGGTGCTGAGCCCACAGCGGAACCATATAATAAACTTGGCAGCGCAGGAGGATGCATAGCTGCTACTATCACATTGGTTTTGTCAGAATCCATGATTGTCTCCAGTGTCACTATCCAAACAGGCCTTGACCAAAGTAACTTGTTGTGGTTTCTCATGGCGCCTGCTGCTTACAACATTTGATACCATGATGGATTAAAAACAATCCTTGGTAGGCGGGCACTTGGTGTCACTTTGCCCAATCAGCTGGGAAAGTTCTGTTAAATGTCCCTCGTGTCTCAGAACAGACTCGATGAGACCAGGTCCAGACTGATAGTGTGCAGAATGTGGAGTGCTACGCATTATCAATCTAGCTTGCTAAATTAGCATTTTTTTGATCATCTTAACTTCTTGCTGCAATACTAGCATCAATTAAAAAAGGTAGGGTGTGTTCAGAGGATTAATAGGATAACAAGTGATTTAGTAGTTATGTTTATTCTTATTTTTTGTAGCTCATTTTTGGCAACTGTTTGTATATTTGTAATGGTTAAAACTACCCATGTTGTTGGTACTGTATATACCAGTTTAGGGTTCAAAGTGGATGCTGGACCTAAATTTGAAAATCTGTTATCAAATGTATTTTGATTTTTTTTTTCGTAAGAGGCACAAACTAATAACAATACTACAACCAATACTATATTACAACTAATAAAATTGCAGAACAATATAATTTTACAAATGTTCATCAACAATTGTTCTAATGTGCTGTAATACTTGGTATCACAAGAATAAATATCTACCAAAATGGAAATAAAAGAAAATAAAAACATCAAAGAAAATATGTCATACCAGTGTGTACATACACTACCAGTCAAAAGTCTGGACACACCTTTGCATTCAAGGGTTTGTCTTTATTCTTACTATTAACTATTAAAAATCTATACATAGGGGGGCTATTTGGAAGTATCGACAATAGAAAATATTGATTAATAATTCTCTGTTTGCTGCACAGTTCAATTTACTTTCACTTCACAGTTGGATGCCTTCACTTCACTGTATCTACAGGGCAAAAACTAATAAAAAAAAAAAAAGATATATCCATATATATTCAAACCTTTGACTAGTAGTGTATGGACATACTATGAATGTTGAAATATAAAACTAATAATTCCCCTAATGAAAGCAATAACTGTATTTTTGTTATTGAAACCCCACCTCATCTAATGGTAGGCCTCTGTCCAACTGGTGCACATTTTTAGGATGGAACATTTGCCTCATTTTGATTGATGCCTAAATCGTCTTCGGCATGTAAATGTATTCAGCCATGTAACTCATTATTTCATAATGTATTCTGCACTGACAGGGACTGGAGCGGCAAAAAAGTATATGATTAAATGGTCTTTTTGTTACACTCTATTGCAAGGCTACTAAATTGTAATGAAAAACACCACCCTCTGAGTCAAAGATGGATCATCCAGATTGAAGACCAGATTTTCCTTCCTTGGTCCTAACATGTTCCGTCGTGGTTCAGGGGTGGTTCATGAGTTTCCTCATGTGAGAATTTAGAAGTGCACCACTCTTTTTAATTAGGCTGTTTTGTCTTGTTCTGCTCCATCGCTTCTGAAACCTACAGCAGCAGAAAGGAAAACAAACCTAAAGAGAGACGGGGAACTCATGAAAGCTTCAGTAAGGAACAGTTACTTTCCACCACATGCAAAGCTGCATAATTCTTTTTTATACCAGTGACTAACTTACAAAGCGTGTAAGCTCTTTAAAATATGGATATACAGTAAACATTACCTAAAACTACTGAGCCCAGTACTGATTTAAAGGCTCGCAGATTGAAGGATAAAGGATTTGATGCCGTCGTAACCATCTATCTCTTAACACACCAGGCTTTGCTTTGTCTGAAGAGAGAATCACAAAAGAGGATTTTTTTTTAATCATTAAGAGTAATGATAAAATAAGAGTAAAGTTTAAACTGACCCAGCGGAATATTAGTTGATTTGTCTAAATTACATTCAAAGTCAGAGTAAAGCAGAGAAAAAAGCCCAATTATTTTATTAAATGAAAGGATTTGTATAGTTATATCTCTTTTAAACACAAACAGTTAAAAGAGTCACTAGCAAATTAGGCTAGAAAGATGTAAAAATGAACAGTATTATCATCTAACCGAAAGCATGTAAAGAGAAGACTTGATGGATGGTCAAGAATATTCGATGAATCACAAAAACCCTGTTTAGTGTTGCATATTATGGGTTATTTTAACCTTCACAAGCTATTCAGATTAATAACTGCTGTGGATGAAATGTTATGTGAAGATTCTCAGTCATCCAGATCATGATCCATCCAAAAAAGGTTAAAAAATAAAAGCAGACTTCTATTCTGAAGCTGAAGATGTTTCGCTTCCCATCCAGGAGGCTTTCTGAATTCTGAATGTCTGGAGTAGTGTGGAGTTCCAAGCTGTATAGGCCTGGTAGCAGGCCTTTTTAGAGCTTAGATTCACATGTAGATTCACCTAGACCTGATCACCCCAACAATGGAGAAACGTTAAGCTCTTCGTTTTGCCTGGCTCACAGGACGAATGTTGTGGTCTTCAGCTTCAGAATACAAGTCCAGTTGTTTTATTTTTTAACCTTTTTTGGATGGATGAAATGTTATTTACCAATTAGAGAACATGTACAGATCAGAAATGCACACTCAGCATGCAGCATTGCCAGATGGAGTTCAACAGGGCACTATACTTTGAGGAATCCTATTCAATCTCTATTGTAACACTTGGCCTGAATGTTTGCCCAGTGTCAACTCCCTATCAAGATATATGTACAATTTTCTATCACTAGCCAACAATGGGGGGAGGGGGGGGGGGGCAACAAAAATATCAACAATTGTGTGTTTGTTAATGAAAGCAGACTTGATCTGCTGGAAATTTTAAGTGGATTAGCATAGTCTTTGAGTTCTACTATGTCTAGGACAAATTCTCTGCTATCCGAGTCACGGCAACCACAAGCAGGCTTAAATCGGAGGCAGCGGGACTATTCGCTCAGTCCCTTCATTAACATTAACATTATTGCAACATTTTTAGGGTGTATGACATTCTAAACTTTGAAAGAAAGATTTTCTTGGACTTTTGTCTGTAATTTTTAAGATCCAATTGAGCTTGAC
Organism: Fundulus heteroclitus; assembly: GCF_011125445.2. NCBI lineage: Eukaryota > Metazoa > Chordata > Actinopteri > Cyprinodontiformes > Fundulidae > Fundulus > Fundulus heteroclitus. Next base: position 6,011,608 of record NC_046375.1, read on the forward strand.
CCATACCATTACCCATACCATGATTTTATTCCCAGAAAAGAGTAATACAATGAAATCAAGCAGATGGGCAGCAAATTGGTTTCTGGGGAGGGTAGACATTATAATGTGTCAAAGCTTAAAATTCATGAAAGTACTGGGATAAGTGAACATATTTTTAGCTGTGATAATCAACTTAGGTTGTGAAAAACATGAATTCCCCTGTATTGTCTTCTGACTATAGTTATGCTCATCCATCTAAACTCTGCAGAGCAGCTATAAAAAATTCACAGAATTAATGTGATGCAATGATCACATGCACATAAAGATCCCTAATAACCATGGCATGAGCTCATTAACAATGCCCTTCACTCCAGGAAGCATAAATCTGATTTTCTGAGGCCCTCCAACATCTGCCATGCTGAATTTTAACTTCACTTTTCACAGCATCACTGGGATTTCTCTTCTGATGCATTTTGCTAAGTTATTGAAGCAGAGCGCACAAGTTCGGTAATTGCTCACACCCGAAATATATGCATTTCCCTACGAAGAAAATTCACAGATACAAAGCTAAGTGATAATTTTGGCTTTCTTTGGACCTTGCACATTGTAGACCGTCTGCCAGGATTGCTTTACATGACAAGTAGCTTGTTTGCAACATCAACAACATTTAATCAGCACCTTACTGTTTCTAAATGACCAAGTATGAAAAATTACAGAATGCCACAGATAAGAAGTTCCAGAGAGCTGGCCCCAAGAATTAAAAACATAAATGAGGATATTATGGTCACCACGGCGAAATATGCAAACAATAAACAAAACAAGTAGCCATCTAAAAATGACACACAAGCCCGTTTGACATTAGTTGTGTAAAATCAGTGAAAAAAGACCCTACTCTATTCCCTTTCTGTTATTCACACATGGGAAACTGAGGCATCTCAGTGGCAGGTCAGCATGTGCTTACACACATAAGGTGTTGTTGTTAAGAAGGAAATCCAGCATCTGTATTTCGCTATTTTAACCTGCTCACCAGCTGGGCTCTATGGCCCTATTCAGACCCAGTAATAACGGGCCTCCACAGCACTTGAAATGTGAAAAACAATGAGAAACATATTTAATCATCATCATCATCTTTTATTTGCTATTGTAACATACATAAGAGTGAAATGTATCCTCTGCATTTAATCGATCTCTCATAGGAAGCAGTGTTCTGCCACTGCGTGGCAGTCTGTTGGATTCAAACCAGGGAACTTATCCAGGACACAAGCATCCTGCCTAACCCCTTGGCCACCACTCCATCATCTGTAGCAGTAAAACTGCTTAACTTGCTAAAATAAGTGTTGTTCAAGTTGCTAATCTGATTATGGGAAGTTTTATTTTTAGTGGACTGGAAAAATCAATAGATCTGGAATAAAAAAGACTATTATTTTATTTTCAATATTACTGCTTATCTTCAACAATAAACACCACAAACAATTATGGGAAGATTTTAAGTCATTATGACTCATCCCTCAGTGATGTCACGCAGAGGCATGTCATGTGACCAAACCTAACTCTTAAAACGTTCTATATTATCTTATGAGATTAAAATGATACAGACAGCATTTTATGCTAAGTTATGCTGTGCACAAAGCTCTGGTTCTCTTAACCAAATCAACCTCATGTGGGGCAAAAGTAAGATGTTAATGTCTCTCAGAGCTCTGTGATTATTTTATCCTGTAAAACGCCACTTCAGAAGAACATCCAGCGGCTTGTTGGCCAATAGCTTTAAACTTAACACAGACAACAGGCTCTGAGAGTTCTTGCCTGAAAGCCTCCCTGGTCATATCCCTCCCTGTGCTACCCCTCTACCCAATACAAATGTAAGAAATCATCAGATAAGATGGGATGAAATGCAATGCACTTACACAGCACATAACATACTCTTCCTATTCTCTCAGCAGCAAACCCGCCGTGTCTACTCAGTAACATGGAGACACTCACTCTTTATTGATTGCCAATGCACAAAGCAATACAAAACTTGTTCAGGGCACAACTGGCAGATAAGTTGCTTAGTTTTTATCTGCACCTCCTTTCTAATGGCTTACTGGGCAACTGTCTGTATGGCCTGTGTCAAAAACCGCCATGGGCAATGAGTGTATATGGAAGAACATGTATTTGTTGAGCTTAGCTTCTTGTTATGAGAGTCAGGCTGTACATTTTACTAACTGATGACCACTGTGGGTAGAGTTAGCTCTACAAACGATCCACGTCAGAAAACCTAATTGGTCCATAAAATGGCCTGTAAAGTAATCACAAGTGAACAGTTTTCCTCACTGAAAAGGAGTCCAACAATCAGTTTGTTAAAACTTTTAAATGAAAAAAATATGTATCACCTTCAAAATACCCTCTCTGATCTAATTACTTTGAGCTAGATGCTTAGTCTTATTTTCAGGGTTAGCTTGGAAAGTGGGAAACTCACTACCAGCCTTCATCAGAGTAAGAGGATGGCATAATATTCTGTGACATTTCAAGGTAGTAGCAAGACTGTACTTATTCTGGACAAAGGATTTCTCTTCTAAACATAGCTAAGCTTTAAAGAAGCTAAAGATTATTCTAATTTTCTTTGGATTTCTATACAACCACTTATAAAATGCTACAAAACGCTTTAAATCTGTAAAATTACTCATATACATTATATTTTGATTCATGCTATATTTTATTTAAAACTGTTACTTTACTATTACAACAATTGTTTTCTAAGAGAATGGTGATCACAATGTGAGTCTGAACTGTAACATTTTAATAATCCTTATATCTCATACTAGTTATACAGTATGGTCATCTTAAGCTCTCCCTATGCTGTTCTGCTGGTTGAGGGAGTGCTATGATGTTTTGCCACGTTGCTCCATCTGTCACTCTGGTGGGAGTTGAGACCATCAGTGAGTTGGCTGAGGACAGCCCATGACTTTTAGGTCTTGTGATTCATTAGAAATGCTATGTTGTGAACCTCAAATGGACATAATGTCAAACACACACACACACACACACACACACACACACACACACACACACACACACAGCATAGCTGCAAACATAAAAATCTTTAGATTTGTTTAAACAGCGTTACAAAGGAATAATTTGTTAGCAGCTGACGTTATGGCCTTGTAATACACCATAAATATATGTATTTGACTTACAATATTATAGATGGAAGCTTATGTGGAACCATGTGTCAAAAGCAAGTCCAAAAGCTCAAAAAAAAAAAAAAATCCTGTCTGAAGGGAAAGCCCCAAATAATCAAATTTCTATTCAGTCATGGTTTAATAAGAACCAGCATCCCAGATGCAACACTGTAGTGTCAGTCCCATGTAAACAATAACAGCTGCAGGGCTCTTGGTGCAAACTGTGCCAGGCAGCCCTGATTTGTACTGCTCTATTTTGTTGTTCTTGAATTTAATTAGTCGGCTGAATTATTAAGATAAAAATCAATAAATTATTTTTCACACCATGGAAATAATAAGCCTCAGGAGCCAGAAGGAAGACCTACTTTTCCATCCAGATGCAACATTTTAATACACTACACACACTGAATCAACCACTGTCAACGCCTCCTAAAAGAGTTTGTTGATTGACATAATTGGCAGTGTTGACGTTGCTGCACAGAAAATCGTTATTATGTAATGTGGGTAATTATAAAAATATATGTGCATCATTACTTAAATCTCAAAACCTTATTTTTTCTATCTAGCTGAATAATTAACAGTTAATATTAATAAAATAATTAATAAATAATCAATAAAAATAACCCTAACCCCATTCCCTCATAATCGATATGTCAATTGTTATGAAATAAATCAAAGCTGCTAGATCTAAAAACAAGTAAAAATGAAACTGCAATCTGTAAAGAGATGTCCTTCTGATGTTTAAAGTTACATAAGTCATCCAACGACTCCTTAGAAAAGACAGTGTTTCCAGCAACTTCACTGCTCATATGTTATACCCTATTTAGGAATTAATGAGCCGTTATCAGGGTGAATGCCATTAATTATGTCAGCTTGCAAACTTGACTGCCCAGCCATCCTGTTTTGTTGATAATTATGTTTTTTTATGAGCTAGGTCTTAACCTGGTATTGTCAAGAGGTTAGTACTATTATGTGAGAGATGCCATTTGGAATTTCTAGCACACCTATATAATTGTTATTATTAGACGTCAGGATTACAGTGCCTTGTGCCAACAGTATTTACCCCCCCCCCCCCCCCCTTGGCATTTTGTATGTTTTGCCACCTCAATACCTGAAATTAAAATTGACTGTTTCTGAGTTTGCACAATTTCATTTACAGAAACCACCCACAACTTTGAAAATGTGTTATTTTTGATTACAAAGTGAACAACAAATACAACCAGATAACATAAAGCTTCAACGTGCATAACCATTATCTCCACTCGATGACCACCAAAGGTGAGCTTTGTAGAGCCAAACTTTGAGGCCATTACAGCTGCAAGTGGGATTTTTGCCCATTCCCCAAAGCTAAACTGCTCCAGCTGCTTAATGTTGGATTGTTTTCACTTGTGAACAGTGATCTTAAAGTTTAACCACAGACTCTCAAATAAAATGAGGTGGTTTACTACAAACTTTACTACAAAACTCTGGAACCTCTGTCTCAAAACACAGGCAGACTGATCCAGGTTTTGCTCAAAAATATTCCCGTATTTAGCTCCATCCAGCTTTCTTTTGATTCAGACCAGGTATGTTTATACTGACAACTCATGTGACACTTAGATCGCACACAGGGGGACTTTATTTCAGGTTTGGTATTTGGCTTTTGAAGGTAGTTGGTTGCACAAGAAGTTAGCAAAGGGGGTGGATACATGTGCACATGCCAATTTTCTGTTATTTATTTTTTTATTCTTTTCTATACCTGTTTGTTTCTTATTTCTTATTAAATTACCGGTAAGAAACAAACATGTACATGAGGCATGTAACAAAATAAGTATAAAGTTAAGGTGGCCAAATACTTTAGCAAGACACTGTGTTCATTCCACTAAAGTATCGGGGAGCTGTAAAACACACTTAATTAAATGTTATCAAATAACATTCCTGACCTCACTTCATACATTGTAAAGATTTAATTAACAGAGTCCTACCATAACCATTAAAAAAAAAATCTGATTCCCGTTGAATTACCTGTTGAATTTATTTTAGTTTCTGAAACAATAATTAAAATCACTTATTGGCTCAGTAAAGTTAATATCTGATTGACATACAAAGAAAATAATTTTTTGTGAATTCACAAAGACTTTAACAATATTGTAGGACTCCTTTTTTGAGTAAAAAATATATAAAAGCAACAATATCTAGCCGCAAAGGGCACTGTGAGTTATTGTTTGACTACCACAGGTGGTTAAACTAATAGGTTCTCCCTTAGAGATCCATGTATCATTCTTTTTAGGGGGAATTAGTCCTCAAACAAACACATTCAGTAGGTTTTGAGGATTGCACGCTTAATAAAATAAACACCCTGCTGAAAGCTAACTGAATTGCTGCCAAACATGTATCAGGCCAATAACATTACAGAGAAGTTCTAATATTCTGCAAAATAAATGCTTTTACTTTAATCCTTTTTTCATGTAGATGGTATTAATTTTATCCTTAAGCTTTAGACCATCTAACAAATGTAAGCAACATCCTTTAAAACTGCTTGCTAGCTATCTTGTGTGATAATGTCTGTTGATGGTGGTATACACATATATTTACATTGTTTTAGGCATAAAAGCGATAAGACAAAAAGTGCTTTTGTGTATATATATATATATATATATATATATATATATATATATATCACTGATAACTGCTTTAAGGGATGACCTGAGTTATTGGTCTTGATTTATACAGTGTCCCTTTATGTATATTATCGACCCAAAGGAATTTACATCAGGGCCACAGTCCCAAAGTTGCACTCAGAAATTTCCACATATTTATACACCATAACTCAGAGTAGTAGGCCACTCAGAGTTAAGTTGGAACAACTTGGGGTACATCAACATGCGGTAGAAGAGAAAGTTGACACACAACAGGGTACTGCTGGGGAAGAAAGCCTTTATCTGCGCAGCTCCTTGTGCGTGGAATTTTATACAAAGAGACTGGAAGTTGACTGAGTTTTTATCCTTAAATGCTTTTAAGTTGAAAATGAGAGAATTTGAGACGGCCTCAGTTATCTGCAATTGTTTTACTTGATATCCTTTTTTTTTTTTTTTTTTCATGTACCTGTCATTTAATCTAATGTATCTCTGTTTAATGTGTAACTTTGCTGCCTCGTGGCCAGGACTCCCTTGAAAAAGAGGTTTTTAATCTCAACGGGATTTTTTTTGTCCTAGTTAAATAAAGGTTAGATAAAAAAAAGACAGCAGAGGTGAATGACGACAGCCAGGGATGGGTCTATAAAGCTAAGAAACCAAACCAGTACTCAGATTACTCAAACCTAAATGTGATTCCACCACCCAAGTGAGATGTCTTTGTTTTTTTGTCTGTCTTCACAACTTGTGGTTGTGACGCAAGAGAGTGAGAAAGAACAATCTGTTGGTGGGCCTGGAGTGTCAAAAATACAGTATCTCCCCATGTTGCATTATAGGTGATAAAAAGGTGCCACATAGGCTCTAATTGTGTGAAGCTGAGATACTGGTGAACCCATTGGAAGCCATTTTCACCTTATGGAGTCAACAAGAGCAAATCATTGAGAGCACAGTCTAAAATCATTATTGTCTGTTCTTAGACCCATGTTTCTTCATGTATTTCTCTCTCATATAGAGAAGCAGCTGGCAGTTGACAACTGTTTTAAATTAAAAGCTTTTATGCAACTCCGCTTATGACATTATGCATAAATTAGCAATGTTTTCTTTGAACATTCAATATACACTGGGTCATACTACTTAATGATAACACCACCTTATTACAACTATCCTAAATTAAGTTGGAGTGGAGGAAGTTTTTAATATGTAAATGTATGCAAAAAGTGCATCATTGTCATTAATCAGGGCACATGGAGCAAAACGTACAAATCTCTGAACAAACACAGCAGTGCAACAGGCATTTAGCATTTTAAATATGCATCCTGAATACAAATCAATTCTCATTAAAATCCTTGTCCTCTTTCGCAAGCAGCATTTTCTCCCCACAGTGCTCTGGCTGCTTCGTGGAAGAGAGTATAACTAGTGTGCCTTTAAGCCCCTTTCAGGGACGAGTTGAGTAAGATTAATGGTTTCATCAGTCTCTCGAAGCAATAGTATTCTGTCATTCAGACATTTGTCTTTTATACATTTATCACAGAGATAGCCATAATAATGGTTATTGCAAAACTGAATATGGGCAGTAGAATTAATACAAGTGTCTTTTTTTTTTTTGCTACAGCGCTGTCAAAATAAAAAGGAACGGGTTAGAATGAAAAGTTTGGACCTGTTTTATGTTTCATTTCTTTAATTTGCACTTAAACGCAAATATTTTCTACATTATTCCAAGCAAAACTATCACCTAAAATGCAAAATGGTATACATTAATTAAGCTAACACATCCAGGTCCTAAATATTGAGCCTAGTCAGAAGCTCAAACTTCCCATTGTTTTTTTCTGATCAGGTAATGCATCATAATAGGTGCTACCAGGATGCAATGATGATACCTTTTAGTGCTTAAGCTGTTACTAAATGAAAACCACAAAACATTTTCTGCAGTTGGTTCAGATCCAGGTCATTTTATATTCACATCGCAGCAGAGTCTGTTTGAAAGCGGACCAAGGCCACCTCAAAAAGTGGTTACCGGTCCGGACCAGGGTTCGCTTGAGTCTATTCACACCTGCAAAAATGGTCCAAACCAAGGGAGGTAACAAATTCTGGTCCATTTAAAATGTAACAACTGTAGGTAGGAGTTAATACACCCTAAGATTTATATCAGGCTTGACAATCAAGGCCACTGCAAGTCCATCCAATGGCCTAATGTATTGTTGTCCAGAAAAATCTGGCACTTTAAATATTAGAGCTTCACCAGTATCATTTAACTTATTACGGACCCCTCACAGCAGGAAGGCTTGAAAAAGGATTTGTGTCCTTATGTCTTATAGTAGAGTTCTTAGATAGCATTTTGAATAATCTAAAAATAATCTAAAATCGGTATTGGCTTTACAAAAAATAGATGTCAGAAACTGAGCAGATGTCAACTTGTACAAAAAAATGTGGGAGTTAAGATACAGATCTTAAACTTGAGAGCCAGGTTAGGGCGGTTGTGAAATAAAGCTATTTTCATCTGAGGCAGTTTGCCAAAATAAAGCCTTTTATATCGAGGCAGCTTTTTGAAACAGTAATTCATGCATTCGGTACATCTAGGCTGGATTACTATAAATCGCTCTATCTTGGGGTTAGTGAGGCATCCATCAGGCGTCTGCAGGTTGTGAAAAATGCTGCAGCACAACTTTCAACTGGAACCAAAAGGTCTGAGCACATCCCCCCATCTTAAACTCCCTTCACTGGTTGCCTGTACATTTCAGGATCCATTTTAAACTTCTCTTACTTGTTTTTAAATCTCTTGATGACTCTTTCACTCCCATTCACCTGCCCACAACCTTACATCTGCCAACCAGCAGCTCCTTATTGTCCCTAAATCAAAGAAGAAACTAAACGGAAATCGTGCCTTCGCTGGAGCGGCTCCAAAATTGTTGAACGATCTGCTATTGAATGTCAGGCTGGCCTCCTGTCTTTCAGAGTCTGTTTGCTGAGGCCTTTTGCACATCCTGAGAAGTTGACTCTATTTTTTATTTTTAAATATTACAATTTTTTTTGTCATTGTTTTTTATTATTTTGAATTACTTTAGTTCTTAAGTATTTTTCCTGTTTTCAACTATCTTATTTGTCTATTTAAACCTGTCTGTTTTTTATTGTCTAACTACTTTAATTTTACAGTTATTTTCAGTTGTGTACAGCACTTTATTGACCTTTGTTCTGGTAAAGTGAACCATACCATATAAATAAATATGGTACGGTAAAATACCTAACGCTCTGCTTAAGGAGCCTTTCCAGAAATAAGACAATTTTTTTGCAGTCAGTCGTTACTCTCTGCATAAAGGAGGAGTGAATGCTGCTTGTCAAGACTGCAATCAACTGGGTTCCCTTAGATAGGAATTTTTTTGACCAATCTGTATAATCTGACCCAATCTGTATAATCTGATTGAATTTGACTTTGGAAAGTGCTTTGAGATGACATGTTTCATGAATTGGCGCTATATAAATAAAATTGAATTGAATTGAAATTTAATAAAACCAGGCAAAAACAGGTTACCCAAGGAAAGAGTCAACCAAGAAAAAGACCCGGGGTCTCATTCAAAAAGATTGCATATGCACACAATTGGGCCTGAAACGTGCGTACATCACTTTCCATGCAAAGGTTGGGATCTATAAAAAAAAAAAAAGCAGGAAAATGTGTAGTCCTCACAGCAAAGTGGCAAATTGCAACCAAACTACCTGAGGATCCCTTTCAGACGTTCAATTTCCCTCCATATCAGACTTTAATCATAGATCAACTTCATTATAAGGATTCAAAACCTCTGTGTTATTCATGCTTGCACTGGTGATGCTTGAGTATACATAAGGGACCTTTCAAATAAAAAAAAAAATTAAAAAATGCCCATAAGTCATCTGAAATAAAAGTCTGCACAACATTTTAACTGGGTTTTCTGCCATCGCATTCCTCTCCCCGAAACTCACTGGGGTGGGCATGTACCACAGATTAACAGATTATTGAGACTAGGTGTGCGGGAAACTTTAACTGCTGTGAGCGATCAAATACACTCATGCGCAATGCTGCGTTATGAATACATTGGCACTGCTGGAAGACGGGAGAATTGTGAGGTTTCAGGGCAAAATTATTTCCTGGCCAACGATGATGACTGGCCAATATGCCGCTTTAGACGCTGAGCCTTACATTCTGCTATAACCTACAGGGAAAACTGTCTACTTTCCCCTGTAGGGGGGTTATCATCATGGGGGGGAAGCCTCCCGTTCCTCCTGATCTCCCTCCCTCCTCTGCATATGAACAGCCACAGAGGAATTTCAACAGGCTGTCATCCCATCCGACTTTTAAGACAGCAATCAAGTTTACTTTTTACGAGTTATTTTAACGTGGGCATCCTATGTGCTTTGATTTTTTTTTTTAAATAACAAATGTCTCTCTGTGAATTTTTTCAGAGTTTTTTTCAGTTTCTTGGCTTATTCTTCATGGTTGCCACACTTACACACTGGATTCCACACAGTGTTTTATAAAGAAGACCCCTGGTTGGGAAATCTTTTGTTACTCTGTTTTTTTTATCATGTGTGAAAACTACAGTTATCCTTTTCACAGATAAGGTCTGTCAAAGAAAATAGTTCAAGGATTTGTAGACAGTTCTGCAGTAAATCTACTCAGATTAACCTGAAATGTGGAACACCTAAATAATAAATAAAGTTGAGAACATTTATGCTTGTTATTTGTTGTATCAGTATGTAGAAAATGTCTGATTATAGTGTTAAGATAGAAAATGTTATTATTAAAGAAAAAAACATTTACTTCATACTCAAAGTAATGCATTTGAATTACTACATTACCTGCAGTTCACCTAAAACGTTTTACATAATTTTTGTCCAAAAAAATGTTACAGTATAGAAAAGCATCAGTGGATTTCTGACTGCCATGTCCCAGGGCTCACCTTTAAGCTTTGATTCTTTATCTTGATCTTTGAAAATTTAAACGAAATACTAAAACGAGAAGTTTTGACTCAAACTATTGATATAGCTTTAAACTGTTTCTTAGATGTTAATGACCTGTTTGGATTCTGTTATCTAAGAAAATTGTTTTAAATCCCCTGTTAAACCCACTCAGGCTAAACTAAGTCAGATGAAATTTCATGTTCTGTTTAATAAATAACAAACTTCAAGGCAAGACGTTAAGCTTATTTAATTAGAGGAATAAACAAACAACCTGCAGCCTTATGCATTTTTTTTTTTCAAACTGTGGGTATCTGACTGTGGAAATAAAAACACACTCTTCAAATCTGGGGATTGATTTCCAGTTGGTTTTGGCTTAATGTGTGTCTCCAAATGGTTTCAACTGCAACCCAGGGAATGATCTGTTTCTCAAGGACAGCTTGTATATAAATAATGGGGAAATATAGATCAGGTTTAATTGCGTAGGCCTTATATTCAGCCTTATAAGTGCATAAACACACTTTCAGTGACAGTAACACAAAAGGATGTCTCTCATGCCTTTACCATTTGTTCCTCAACTGTTGTTTCCACACTGATAACTGCTTTAAGGATGTCAGGACTCTCTACAGCTTCTGTGTGACAAAGAACTCTAGGGAGCAAGGATCAAGAGAGATGAAAGGTTCCCAAAGGCAAATGCACGGTACAAATAATCCTCTCCAAAACCGAAAGATACTGTGACAACAATTAAAAGGAAGAAGTCAAGAAAGAACTGAACTAAAGCTTTAAGTCTGATTTACAGAAACATATAATACTACATAACACCGAGGCGACAGAAAAATATTATTTTTCCCTCGGTTTTGTAAATTATATCCTTTTTAGCTTGAGTTTTAGTGCAGAGATGGGGGGGGGGATCTAAACAGGGAAGCAGAGTGAACGTCAGAGCACCAGAAGAGACTTGAAAGTTTAGTCCAATTGCAACTTCTGGGTATAATATTCAGTAAAATCAATGGCATTGAGTGGAAATTCACAAAAATCACACCAAACAAGAAAGTGTAGGCTATTCTTCCATTCATAATGTATTTCTAGGCTACTTAAATGTTCACAAGATTCCTTTTATATTGGCGCAGAAGTAAATTAGTCCACTGACTTATGTGGATTATTGATAATATTAGTTTGGCACCACAGAGAGACTGGGAAAGTATGTCATTTTCATAATTTTAATGATGGCATTTTTATGTTTCTTGTAGTTGTGAGGCAGTATAAGATTATCACAGTGCAATAACAAAGTAAAAATACCATGCTATCAAAATATCAGAATTTCAGACAAAATGCCTAATGCACAATCTGTTCATTTAAAACAGCTTGCCAACCAGCCCAAAGCTTGCTGACTGTACTTTAAAAACAGCATTTTGCTAACCAAAATGATGCGTATTGTTCCTTTGATTTCAATGTTTCCTTTGACTGGAAGTAATTTCTAAAGAGTACATAGTAGCCTCTTTTCAGCCATCCGACAGGCGATGTATAGCAACAGATGTGGGAAAGGCAGCTCTTAGGTACTCTGTGCTCAACACAGCCAGAGAAAACTCCAGTCATCTTGAAATGTACTATTTTTACATGCACAAAATTCCTTGATTGGATTGAAACATATTCGGATTGAAAAAGAATTAATTAATTTGAATACATTGTTTGTATGGGAACAAAATCATTGATCTGATCGTGACCTACGTTTACACACACCAGGCTTTATTCATGATAAAACCACAGTGACATGCACAGAGTCGGCAAATTTTCCAAATAAAAACCACAGAAGAAGAAGCTGTATTTTCATCTGTGTTGAACAACAAACACGGAAAATGAACAACAAATACGTAAATACAAACAGACCGTTCTGTGCCTTCTGAGTGCACCAGAATGGATCTAAGAACGGTTAAGGAGTTACTGCAGTCTCAAATAAAGCTACAAGTTTAGCTACACATGCAGTTGGTTTCCCTGCATTACGGAATGGGAGACAGATGTGCAGTCAGGGCAATTTACCATAATCAGATTGATAGGATCAGAACAAAGTGTTTAGATGGACGCTGTTCAGATTAATGATCGGCATAAACCACCCTTCTCATTTGGAATAGAATTTCAACTAGATTGAGCTTAATCTGATCATAATTGCCGTGTTTACATTATGCATTTTTATTTCAATCTGCCCTTTATTCCGATAATTATGTCTATGTAAACATAGCTACTGTCTCTAGTCTCTCGGTTGAAGGACTTTAGAGAGTAAAGAACCGTATGAATGAATTTTTTTTTTTTTCAAAAGCATAACTTTTCACAAGCATATCTTGATACCGGTAACTGGTCTATGTCTAGTCTCCTGTTAACAGCTAAATCAGAAACGTGCATGTCTGTACCAACTTGGAAAATCTGTATCTTGTGCTTTGGTAAGATTCACTCATAATTTAAATGGAGGAGGTTGAAATCGCTTATCCGTTATTCTATCCACTTTGATAAGGGGTTCAAAATTGGAACCCTTGTCCAACAAAATAAAATCCAACTTAATCATTCAAATAAAAAATAAAAACTCATGATGTCTATCTTTTATGCTTCAAAGTTAGTTTGTCAACCCCCCCACCCTCACAAATTACATCTGTTCTTTTGTTTCTTTTGTTAAATAAAGTTGGGGCAGATCAAAAGTTTCATTCATTTGTTCTCGTTTGGCCATCTCAGCTTTGGCATGTCATCACGCCATCCTGCTAATGAGAGTAAAAGCAGGATGTAGCGATAATGACCCTCACATGCAAATCAGCTGCTCTTCTGAATCTATTATCAGGGCATTTGGTGGTCATGGCGACTTCTTGCTAATCTTCTTAATGACAAATAATGAAATGATCACTATGGCAGCCACAGGACAGATACTCAGTTCTCTCACTTTAGTTCAGAGAAAGTTTAGGGATAGCGGCAACCTCAGGCATTTGGTCATAAACCAGATAAAAAAGCTAAAAATATAGCCTAATCCTTAAATTTGCTATTAAGCATGTTGTTCAGTCAAATTCAGTTTAAAGTTGAAGTTAGGTTTTTTTAACATTCAGTGTAGTTTGACCTTAATATGATGGATATAATATTACTATAATGTCTTGAATATTTTATGACTACCTTGACTCTAATGTGAATTGGTGTGTAACAGCACCACATTTCTCCTGGTAGCTGTGCTGCCAGAATACCTTATAATAGCAAGCTGTGCAGGGGGTGTATAACATAGTGTGAATGAATGGAAGCAACTGACAGTCTTAATTTATTTGCTAAAGTACACATTTGGTCGATTGGGGGGGTGAAAACACCAGTAGACGATCTGTCATTAATTTGGATCAGAATCTGAGGAACAAAACAAATTACTGATGCAGGTAACTGTTGCGGGTAAAACCCTGATGGAGGAATGCTTGGAGAATTGTTATTGACTCATTTAATAAAGTTATCCATGGATGAAAAGTAAAAGCCATGATTAAAAAATATATACTTTTTTTTTTTTAACCCAAGAATCCCTGTAGTTGCTTCAATGGTCTGGCTGCTGACTCACCTGGCCTTACTTCTTAAATGTATTTGTCCAAAAGTTGTTTTAAATGCAGAGATTATTTTTGGTGGCTGAGGAAAAATCCATCTAGAATACTTTTATACATTCTATACTTCCCCTGCCTGGCTGTTTTTTTGGGGAATACAGGAGATCTAACTCTATTTTGGTTCTGCAAATAATCATATATTTGGTAATCATGCTCAGTGGGATCATTCTAGTTTCCATTCTGGGCTTAACCCATTTATCTATTTTTTTAGGCGGTTTGACATATTTACATATTTTGACATATGCACTAAGGGATTGCTGCAAAGCCATGGACAATGCAGACGACTCTCCCTGTAGCTCTACGCTTCTCCAGGAGTGAATGCTGCTTGTCGGGACTTTGATGCAATCAATGACAAAAAAAATGTGGATCACAAAAATATGTGATCCACATTTTGTCTAACATATGACATATGTTTGAATTAAATGGGGATAATTTTTCATAATTTCTGGTGTCCTAAAATATTGAACTGTTACCTTTAATTTTCTCCATAAATTTTAATTTGTTCCCAAATGTGCATTTGTGCAACTTTACTCCCTGTTATCTGGTAGGACTGTTCTAAGTTCAGCCTCCCATTTCCTTGTAACGTGTAGCATTGTATTTCCAGTTATGACAAGACAAATACAATAAAGGTGGCTTACAAATTTCTCATCGTCAACTCTAGTATAGACCTTTAAGAAAAACTGTTTAATCCAATTTGATTTCACAACTTATTACCAATCATTATGTTTGGTTAAGAACTATCTTAATTGTAAATAGCAAAAACAATCAGAGTTGCAGAGGTCAAACTCTGCTTTCAACTGTTCAAATGGTTTAAGGCTTTCATAAAGGTATAAAGCTGATACAACGCTGTGTCAAGGCCATCTTTTGAAACCTGCACCTATATTAAGAGTGTGAAATCTTGTAAAAATCCTATTTCTGAATGGGCGGACAGCCTCTTTAGTAGTTCAGATGAAAGTTTCACTTTCCAGCAAATTCCTAATGAAGTTCTTGTGTTTGGATTTGTTTTCTAGACCAATATTAAGGCATAGAATTGGACATATGCATTTTTCAGTTTAAAATAAATAAATCAGAATCTGAGGTAGCTACACATCTATTTAATATCCACCATTAGAAAAGTCTGTGTTAAAAAAAAACATCAGTTTTCTTTTTAACGCAACACATCCCTCCATGTATGGAAGTACCATTGTTTCGCAGAGGGGCTTCTAAAAATGTATTTGGTGTGAAACACAGATAATCGCTGATTGTGAAAAGATTGTTTAATTTTTTTCATTGACTTTTGTGGCTCTGAAAGATGCTGAAATGTGCTCTAGGGTTTTCCTCTATGTATAAGGATTGTAACATAAAGGATTCTATTATACAATGCACTTTAAATAACTTTATGGAATTCGATTTAAATCTGCTCTAGACTTGTTCTGAGTAATTGGTTTGTGTTGAAATGTAATTTAGACCCATTAGCTTTTTTTTTGTAAAGTGTAGAGGACATTTGTTGTGAAGTGGCATTATGTAAATACACTAAACTAAGAACTGAACAAAATATCAGCTACATCTTCGCTTTAACACCAAGGTTACCTAGAAAATACTATAAAGGAGTAACATTTAAAAGCATAAAGAAAATGGAAATTTATGTGAGCTATGTCACAATGTCTTATAGTAACTAAGTAACCTCTTACTGTCGTTTTAAGCAAATACATCAAAAATACATTGCAGTTAGACAGCAGGCATTAAATTGTAAGAAATAAACAATATTCTCCTTCCACCCCCAAACCACTTTAACCTTATGGTTTTAAACACAAAGGGTTTTATGTGTGATTAATACATCTGTGTAAAAACTCTTGATACTTGTTCTCCTAACAGAGGAAACTCTTCTTTCAGGGATAGTTAGGGCAGAGATATTGGCTTCTATGTTTGTATTCCATACTCAAACACCCACACTAGGAGTTAAAAAAAACAAAAAAACTTTGCTTTCACCGCAGCTTTAAAAAAAATATTCGTATTGTTGCATCCTTAACAAAATGCAAACTAGTTGCCAGGTAACACCAAACATATCAGAGCGAGACAGTTTTGCGTGGTGAACTCCCATACCTGCACCAATCCTCAGAATAAAATAAAGCTTCAAGAACTCCTGCATTCCAACCGATATCATGAATTAAGAGATGAGCACCACTCAAAACATAATAGAAGGAACACAAAAAAGGTAGGTTTTACAGCCCGTAAAGACCAAATATATCTAGTAAGGCGAGCACATGTCCAAAACCGTTATCTCAACAGATTATGCTGTTCCTCCCGATAATTAAGCCACATGATGCTGTGGTGCTCACTGAGCCGTCTGGCACATTAATGAGCCATTACAACATGCTAAATGTGCCAGGAATGGTGGCACAGGCTTTTATAATTAAACACACCTTGCCATATATCACACACGTATTGACTCAAGAAGGAATCAGATATTTGCGGCATCAAACTTTGTGCATGCCTCCTTTTGTTGGATTTAGCAGGGGGGGGAAAAAATAGGAGTTGCACCTTTTTTTTCCAACATCAAACAGCCATTTGGCTGGATTATAAATTTGGGATTTAACTCTAGCGCATTACCTCTGCAGGGGAAAATAGGAGTGTCATCTTTTTTTTTTTTTCTCAAGCTGCTCTAAAGACTTAATGCTAAGGATTCTGAAAGTAAAAACCTGTCAGAGCTGCAGTGGAGATAAAGGCACACGCATGCTGCAGACCTCAGCTGACAGCTGAGAAGCCCTCCTCATCCCCAGAGAAGCAAAAAATAGACTCTGTGCAAGCTTGGAGACAGCAGCGATGGACACCAAGAGTAGACATAGGACCATTACAGCAATATAGATGTGTCGTGTGTCTTTTTCAAGGTGCTTTTTGTTTCTCTATGTGTTTGTGGTCTGTTGACCAGCACACTGACAGAAGGAGAAAAGTACCGGATGGTGTTGACACTATTTGTGTGGGCCTGACATACAAATACTGCTTTGCCAAGTCTTTGGCTACTGAATAAACCATTTTCTTCCTTTTGTATAAAATAAAGCTTTCAGATCAGACCATAAAAAAGACAGCACATAGAACAGAATCAACATTAAATCAACCTTGTGGACAATCTGTTACTTCTAGGGCTGTACAATAACAGGAATGTATGCCATAACAATATTGTTGAATATTGCAATGACGATACCATTTGCAATATATCCAAACCTTATTCTTTCTTTTCAACAATATGACAGATCTTTAGCGTTTCTGTCGTTAAAATCTGGATTTAGTGTTGTCATAAAGACCTGGGGAAGTCTATTCAACTGGTCAAACTTACTGACAAGCAGAGTTTGCATGGTGTAAAAAAAAATATTGCAATTCAGCAAAACTGGATTTAGTCAGTGTTTAAAATTGCAATATTTACAGTGATGATTGGGATTTAATGCATTGCACAATTGTATTTATTATTTATATTTTGCTACCCTGGAGCTAAAATTTCCTAAAATGTTTTTACAAGGCTTTGAGCATATTTTTCTGAATTTCCTGAAGGTCTTTAAAAGCTTTGTATGATCTTTGTCTGCTTTCCTATTTTTATAATAAAAAATTGTACAATCAACCATTTTTGAAGCGTTACTTTTTATTTGTTAGTTATTCAGGTATAACAAAGCCCCTAAACTGAAAGTGTTCCATTGAATGTTTTGTCTACACCTGACAAACTACATAACAATCAGTTTCAAATTTGGCCCTTTAGGTGTTTTGTTACTAGCAGCTCCTCTTAAAAAAGAAATCCTGTAGTCATGTGTTTGTTAAAGCCACATGTGGAATCTAAAACACACAATAGATTGCACTGTTTTATGCACATACATTTTATTTAATTTTTTTTTTTTTTTTTTTTTTTTTTTGCACCAATGATGCGATTCCCAAAAAGTCAGTAGAAGAGATCCACTAAGAAATCAGCTAGTGTCCGGAATAAGCCCTTTTCCATCTAGCGGTATGCGGGTCAGAAACTCAACCATCCTGCCAGTGATGCACCCTATGCTAAGCGCTTCCATGTCACACTGACAACAACATTCTACTGCAGTGGTCCCCAACCTTTTTGCCACCATGGACCGTTTTAATATCAGACAATACTTTCATAGACTGGTCTTTAAGGTGTGGGGGATAAATACAACAAAATCAAATTATATGACCGACGCAAAAACTGTGATATTTTTCTAATATATTAATATAAATATTTGCAAATATAAGTTGCATGAAAAATACAACTCACCATAATGCCAAATCAGTGGAAGCCCTGAGCTCGACAGTCCCTTCTAGGGGCAATGGGAGACCATGACACCCAAAGTGTGTTGCTTGTATCCCATCGACTCTCCAATTTTACTTTTCTCATTGCAATAATCCTTTCCATGCTCTTAAAGCCGCCGTCAAGGAGCCTCTCCTAGAATTTCATGGCAAATGGTTTTGGTGGGGGGAAGGATCAGTTCTTCACCAGTAATGAACGGCTTCCTGGCCATGGCAGCGAGGGTTATCTACCAAGTATGACACTATCTGTGCATTGGTTGATGTGACCAAGACATGCCTCTTGACATGTGTCAGGAGTGAGTCACAGACGGATGTAGCAGGCATAATCCAGACATTTTTCAAAGTAAAAAAAAAAAATCTAAATAAAAAATTGTCCTGAGTCAGATAACAAATAAAACGTAAATGATGTCATAATAATAATAATAATAATAGTCTTGTAAGTCATTTTTTCTTTCTCTGTGGCCCGATACCAAGTGACCGGCGGTCCAGCACAGGTCCACAGGTCCATTGTCTTGAATTTGTAATTCAGTGGTGACCCAAAGTGTATGTTCAGTACCAGCGAGGTGTTTAAAGACAAAGGCAGAGGAAGCACAACGGAGGTAACAAAATCATTTAAAAGTCAATTGTAATTCTGTGATGTATTTAGACATGTGTGCAAACTAGAGCTGATTATATACAATCTTTGTTATTGCAACACACATTCCAATGAACTGTGTCCTCTGCCATTAACCCATCCTTTAGGGAGAAGTACTCAGGAACCCAGTGTGGCATCCGGTGGGATTTGAACCCAGAACAAAAGCACGATACTCCCTCTAACCACTGGACCACCTCTCCCCCAAAGAAGTTCCAGCCTGGATTTGCACCCAGGTCACCCATGGGAAAGGAATATGTCTTAACCACTAGACCAGCAAGCCACTCTTTAGCAACATTAGATTAGAGTAGATATCAGAAAGACTGTACATATTGTGGTAAAGCTGTTTAGTTGTATTCTTTTGAACTTTCACCTTGTGTCCGTCATGGTAGGGCCTGGATTTGGAAATGTTGGGAGCCTTTTGGAAATCTAACAGTTAAGGTTAGGATCTCCACTCTTTTGCAGGAAAAAGCAGGATGATTCCTGATTCAGTAATGTTAATTGAACTATTCACTAATAAAAGGTGCTAAAAAAAACGAGCTTAGTAAAACCCTGTGCTACAGTGAATACTCTTTCACAAGCGTTGCATGATTGCCTCTGCTCCTAATATACAGTAATTAATCAATGACCACTTACAGCAGGAAGGCTCAAAAAAATTTTTCAATGCTGCTTATCGCTGTCTTTTCAGACAGCTTGGAATTTTCAAAGCCATGAAATCAGAAATTGGCCACAAATCCCTGAGTAGTACAATGGGCTTGAAGTTAAAACTTGACATACAGTCATTTTCTGCTGGAATTTGCATTATTCTTAAGCCATGACTATCGCTTCATCTCCTATACTACATATATTAGGGCTGAAACTTATTTTGTTCACCTCCATTATATATTACTAACATATAATAGGCCCAATATAAAAAAACAGTCAGAGACAATGACTGAACAGAGAATGATTTATAGATCATCCTTTTTTTTTTAACAAGAACCTTAAGAGAAACATGCAACTAGCTATCAAGACCGCTTTGAATCATTTATTACAAGGTTGTTGTTTTTTTGGAAGCAGTGTCTCAGGATTTTTTGTTTGCTTGCAGAAATATAATTTACATTCAGTGCTTTGCTTTTAAAACAAATCAAACTGCAAATGGCATTGTGAGTGACTGGTGGCTTTCATCTGCCTCAACACAACTACAACCATTTAAATGGGAAACAAAAGGAAAACGGCCTTTACTCTCAATTCTCCTGTCTATCCCGGCGTTCTGATTGCCATACCAGTCTAAATTATCATTAAACAGCAACTACCTCATCATCTGGCAAGAAGGCCTCCTTATAATTGAAGGAGGATCAAATGTCAGAGAACCCACAGTGATACATTATACAGTAATGGTACACCTTTTCAATGATTTGTTGTTGTTGTCCTGTAATTAGCTTACTTAACCATATGTGTAATCGTGACCTTACCCTTTGTGTTAATAACCAGATGCCATAGCTGACAGAAATGAAGCAGAATCTGAAAGAAGGGTTTTTTTGTTTTTATATTATTTTATTTTTTTTGCAGTGGACTAATGTTCTGCCAGCGCTGCTGCAATTACCTCCAGTCTAATGACGGTAGTTAGATTAGTTCATGTCCCTCTGAACTGCCTGCGTTTGAATACCATTCAGCACTTAATTGCACCTCCACTGCATCAAAGCAGAATGTGATGCAGCTGAACGTCTGCATGTTTAATATGGTGAGAATCCATCAATCAGACCAATAGCATGTGTCGTTTTCAAGGTTTTAATAGTGAAAGGATGGTGGCATCAAAAAAAAAAATGTGAGAGGAGTCCCTCACGCTTCACATCTGTCGTCTATCTTCCTTAAATGCAAGATGTCAGTTTGCGAAGAAGGTCTTCAACTCCGGTTTGTAAGAAAAAATAAAGAAATGGGAAGTATGGCAGGGCTTCATACTCATGTAAAAAGCTACTAAAGGTCCCATTTATATGACATTACCAGACAGTTCTGGCGTTTCTGCTATTACAGTAAAAATGTCTAAGTTTGAAATGACTAGTAGAGACCTGCACAACTTTGCCGTCAACCGTGCCTTTTTTTTTTGCCACTCAAGCGAATAGTCTCCATCTCCTGCCCCCTCGGCTGAAAACTCTCTAATTAGACGGCAACCATTTCCACCGCCTTTTTTTAGCAACAAAAATGCATGATGATGGCCAATCTAACAGCCAAATGTATGGCAGATGCCATGCAGGCAAGGCATCACTGACTCATCAGTTTCTCACCCAGCTAATGGACAGCTTTCAGAAGGAGTCCGTGCCGTTCAGACAGCCACAGGCGCCCCTTCCTCCCTCCCACTCCTTTCCTCCCACCCCCACCAACAAGGTCATAGGCAGTCTCTCGTTGAGCACTAACACCAGAGCAGCAGATGGTGGTGAAATTATGGTCCATCATTACTCACCCGGTGGATCACATGGGCGTCCTTTGTTGGAAAATACTTGCGGGATTCTGCCGTTTGCCATTTTTTAATGAGAACAAAAGTATTTATTTGTGCACTATAGAGCCACACTATACTAATACAACCACCTAAACTACAAATGCACCAAGAAAGTATCTGGCAACAGCAATATGACTTTCTTAGGGTGTTTGGCACTGATGGGTGTTAGTCGTAAACTCAAAAACCTGTTGTTGTTTTGGTTGTTGTTGTTTTTTGAGTGAATGCAACACTCTCAAAGCTGTCAGGTTGCACTGACAGAAAAGGTCTTCTGCTTGGATAATTTTCACAGGTAAAACGAGCCTAGCGTAATTTTAAAATGCATTCACCCTCCTTGTTAAATCCATTAACTATGATTTACTGCAATTTTTTGGGAAGCTGATTCAGTTTCACAAGCCCCACACAGACCTAATTACTAAAAGACCAGAAGAATCAAGAAATAATTAAAACACAATATAACAAAAATACTGCCGGCTTAAAGAAATGAGACACCAGAGACAGATTAGCGCTCTCCTGGTCTGTGTTGCTACTTTAGGTGTTTTGGTGCTTCTAATTTTGTAGACCTCGTATATTTTATGGGCTAGCGCATTGGGCAGCATTGGTTGAAGTTTTAAAGTGCTTTATAAATAAAATGTTATGTTACATTATGTTGAGTCTTCAAATAATTGTGTATGGTAATGAAGGAAGGGGACATCCTCTGAGCCTCTTCCCACATAAAAAAAAAACAGCAGGTCAGTTATTTGGAAATTTAAGGTGGCTGTCATGAATAGATAACCAGGGAAGGGTCATTTATCTGTTTTTAGAGGTATCATTGTGTTAAAACACATTTGCAAGAAAATAGTACAGGTAGCATGTCATTTGCAGGTTAATAGGCTGCTACAAAAATACTGTTATTAGCATAAGATAGAAGAGTCTGAGAAACACAGTGTTCCTGTGTACTTCAAACCCAACCACGCCGTGCAGGAGAAAGAGATTTCATCGGACAATAAAATTCCTTCACACAAGCCGAGACATGTTGATTGTATGGTCCACTGCAGACTGAACATGTAGATTTGCAATCTACAAAAGTGTTTCTTGCAGATTATCTTCATCCAGTATGAAGCCACAGGAAGTCTATATGTGGGAACGTCTTCTTGCTGTAACAACCAGTGGAAGATGGAGATCACCGCTGCCTTTAAGTGAGTAGTCTCGTCATCCCTCGCTATTATACAACAAAAGTAATATAACATACTGACCTGTATCTCGGCAGGCCACTGGAGCTACCTTTCTGGCTGTGGGAATTTAAGCCATTGAAAGGCGGAACGTTTTGCTTTTGAAATCTTCCACCGTCAAATTACAATTGTTGAGCAGAGAAAACGGCATGTTAAAGACAAAAATACCCAAGATAACGACACCTTGATGTGACAATCAAAGTCTAATTTTCTAACTCATAATGTTTTGCTGTTTGCTAAGATAGGAAATGTTTCAATTGGGTGTCATGCTTCCCTTCATTTTTTGTTGTACATACTGCTTGCAGAAGTTGCTATTTTAAAAACCTTTTTTGTACGGATGGACAGTAGTGGTCCTCTGAGCGCTGCTGATGGAGAGTGCAGTTCATGCCTGAGTGTTTTCTCTGCTGTCTCTGTGTATCTAAGCAACAGCAAACCTCGATTATTACATCATCTGTCAGCGAAGCCTCCCATGTATTAATCTCAAAGCAGCATTTAGCTGAGTTTAGCAACCAGTGAGCGGGAGCAAAGAGTTAATCACATGTAAGAGAGGGAAGGATAAAGAACAAGGCACACGCTAGCGAGTTGTTATAGTATAGAGACGTGCCCAACCCAGTGTGCTGTTCACTTCATCTTCTGGGGGATTTTGCATCATAGCAAAAACGCTAATGGACGTTTTTGTAGGGACTTGAAGAGATGAACTCTTGTCTGATGTAAATGATTTGTGACCTCTAATGGAGATGTGTGGCACTGCATCAACAGTCGAATTAGTGAAGGATAGGTTATTCTTCTAGTGCTTTGTTCCAGTCACTTATCTTAAATGCATTAACTTTTCCTTCATTTAAAAGTGGAAATATCGCAGAAGGAAAATGGAAGACCTCTTTCTCTCCTTTGCCATCTATAGCAATTATTGATAATTTGACATGTTATTTAAATACATCTAGAAGCGGATGATGTAAATTCTTATGCACCTCTTGAGATTTCATATTTGGTTACTTGGTGTACTTCTTTGTACTTGTGCGGATCAAATGATTTGTTTCTAATAGTCATCTAAGGTTAGGTTCTCGCTTATATAAAGTCACAGCCCAATACGTGTAGAGATTTTTTTTAACATTGACCCACTCATTACATTCCATAAGTACTAATGTAAGTAATAGTCCATCCTTGGAATCCCTGTAAAATTCATTGCCTCTGTTGTATTTTGTATGATGTGGAAAACTTTTTTTGTGGATTTGCCCTCTCTTTAGCATTTCTGTGCTTGCTTATGTGCTCTGCTGAATGAGAGCCAGGAAATTGCCAGGGATGTAGTACACCCCACATTTGATCAATGAGGAGCCTATCAAGTGAGACATGAGCCAAAGCGGTTACATCAGTAATACATCTAAACTCTAAATCTTTGTAACGTGTAATGTAAGGTAAGGGGTATGCTATCTGATGTAACGACCAATGGCACTTATATCAGATAGCACAGGAGATGGTGAACCTATTCATCCTGCTTGGGTAGTGATGTGTCTACTGTGTTGTATCAACAGGGGAAGACATTCCCAGACTCCAGTAGCCCTAAACCGCAATGAAAATATATGTTGTCCATTGCAGGAGAGGGTGGGGGGAGCTTGTTATATTTGGTCATGTCATTGCGAAAAGCAAAATGTATGCTTACATTTTCTATTTTCAAATAGCTTCAAGGTATGTACATACCTACAGAACTGTAACCATCCACACAATAGTAATATGTGCACAATCACAATGAAAGGTTTGATAAGCTGCTATATTTCAAGGGTCTTGCAGTCGTGCTCTGCAAATAAATAATATAGGTGACCAGTTTGATGGACGTTCTCCAACCTTTAGCCATCCATCTGATGTAAGTTTTGCAAACCGAGATGCCAAAGCAGCAAATTAAAATTATGAGAACAAGATGACAATGGGTAAAAAAAAGATTCAAAAAAGAAAACAGGGAGGAAAATGTGGCTTAATTTCTATTGATAATTGTGAATAAATAGCACAATTATTACATATTATTTTCGCTAATATCATGCAGCCCTATTAGTAATGCTAAGATAAAAAGTTTTTGTCATCGGGCACTGTTGTGCATGATGTGTAGTTCCTCTTTCTAACATCTTGGGGATGGTTGGTCAGGAAGTCCCAGGTCCAATTGCAGATGGTGGAGTTGTGAACGAGGTTGTGTTATCTGGTCACCAAACTGGTGGGAATGACCGTGTTAAAGGCTGAGCTGAGGTCCAGGAAACACGCTGACAGAGATGCTCCAGGACAGTTTGTAGGATTAAGCTGATGGAGTAATCTGTTCACCTATTGACTCTGTAGGCGAATGGGTGCTGATCCAGCATAGCATGGTATGTTTGATATGGGCCAGGACCAACCTTTCAAGGCCTTTTGCAATCACAGGAGTGCTATCAGTCTTTAATCAATCAGACTGCTTAAACATATCAGGCACTGTAGTTATAGAAGCATGGGGAGAAGGTGACAACAGAAGATTGGACAGTGACCCTCATACCAACTATTGATAAATTCCTTAACTGGATTCTGAAGCCGATACTTGGGATCAGTTCAGGGCGTCCTCTCTTGGTATCACCTGTGGTTTCAAGTCTTATTGTGAAGCATTCGACACATTTTTCCTGAAACTGTCTCTGAAATAAACTCGCAAGCCACTTATTAAGAACACCTTGGTAGCTCCAGGTTCATGCTTTACTAAGTAGCTTTCCTGATTTTTTTTTAACTTTTTAAATTAAGGTATAAGGCCTTCACTGGTGTTTCCATAGGGGAAAAAATCAGAAGGCTCTGAATGTTCCTACAACCTTGTCACTGTTCAGGATTTCAGCTATTTTTAAGTAATATCCATTAGTTCAGTTTGTTTATATAACAACGATTCACAAAAAATGTTTTGTCACGGCACTTTACAAAGAAAAAAAAACATTTATACATAGAGATATATAGTCAGTTCAGTCTAATCACATTGACAGATTTAAATTGATGACATACATTACAATTTGATCCCAGGCAGAAATGCAGTCATGTTCAGGCTAACTTGCCAATTAGTTAGAAAGGTATTGCCATGCTTATCTGTGTAATGCAATTTTGTGATTTTAAAATAATCATTGTGTGACTCTATTCTTGTATGTTAACATCTTATATCTCTGCATTGAGTAGGCTCATTGGAAACCAGTCTCTAAAACCTAATCTTTCCTCATTGCTATTTCTTCCCATTTTTGTTTGGTTATGGCTGAACAACATATGCATCAGCACATTGGTTGTGCCTCTGAAGATGAGCACCTCTATACTGAATTTATGATTGTCAATCCTCATCCTTTTTTGTAGGCATTTGCATTCCTTTTCATTTGTTAAATACAAATTTCATATGCTTTCCCGCTACATCCCTCATAATTGTGTCATGGCTTTTGAGTCATATCCTGACACCTGAGTTTTTCACATTTGCATATTTATTTATTAACGTGTTTTTATAGGTATAAATCAGTCTGAAAATATGATTCATTTAGCCGCAATCTGCCATTAAATGCATGGCTTGAATTTCAGCTTTTGGTTGCAATTATCACACATAGTCTTCACTAGTTCCCACACATTTAGCATTTTTAACACGGGAAATTCAAGGATAAATTTACAACAAAAAAATGTTTAGCCAACATAGGCAGCAGTGTGGAATATGTGAAGAATGCAAAGCAAACAGCAACACAAGCCATTTTCTGTCATGGAGCATTCAGAGCACGCTCAGTGTGCTCGTTCTAATGCAACAAAAGCTCTTGCAACAACAACAGCATATGAGACAGAAAAAGCTGCTGGTTCATCTACAAGCCTAGACCGAGAAAGGAGACACTTCTTAGCTTGTTTTTTTTCATCTATGGCCCTTAATTGATTACATGAAATATGTAATCAAATAATTTAACAGGCCACTTATATTTCAAGGATTGGTGTTGGTGTGTTTGGATAAACAATTGTTGTGCCATGCAGCACAAATGAAATACCACCAGAAGGGATGTCCCAATCAGCATTTATTGTCCCTGAATCTTTTAGGATTGGGCAATACAGAGCCCCAGTCCAAAAATTAAGCAAAGTTAATGAAAATAAATGGCGTGTGTATGCTTGAAATTACAGTAGCTTTAAGGTGCTACAAGTAACACTATATTTAATCAACATTATATGATCATCCTTAAATAGTAAATGGCTTGTATAGTGCTTTAACTAGTCCGACGACCCCAAAGCGTTTTACGCTACAATCAGTCATTGACCCATTCACACCCTGATGGTGGTGAGCTGTTAGTGCCCACAGCTGCTCTGGGGCAGACAATTGTTAATAGATACATCATTTTAAAAAACTACTTCAGAAAATTTGCCCTTTGCCATGAACATTGGCAACTTTAACGATTAGAGTTTTAGTTGTAGCCGTCGGCCATGTGAGCAGCTCTCACAAGACACAGAAAGACTGGGCTGAAAGACTGCTGCAGCTGGTATATTATTTACTCATATCAGATTTTCTCATTCTTTAACTGATCACTTGAAAATAAAAGCAGCTGAAGCCACAAAATGTCCTCAGGCTCACATGGGGCAGTGCCCCTTTCTTGACTTCAAACCAAGCCACACCTCCCTGTTCCTGAAGGTCAGTCTGAATACTTGTTCCCACACAGCTGTTAAAAGAAAAAAGTTACAAACCAGCCTTACCACAATCTCAATTGTGACACAATCTGCCAAAATTAGTTTAAAGTAGATGGGTAGATCTCAGTAAATGAATGGTGGGCTCAGATTATTTTTTCTTTATTTTTTTCCTGTGTGGCATGGGGCGTGGTTACAGCATTTGTGTGTGCTCTACCATTGGTCCACAAACCAGGGGCGTAGCTATGGGTGAAGTGGCTTTCATTTGAAAAACTAAATAAAAATTTAGGGTGTCATTTAAAGTCATCATAAAAATCATGATAAAATAAAATGAAATGAACGGAATAAAAATGTATTTATGCTTGTCCCAAACATGAAAACAGCAAGCTTCGTGTTCTAGTTCTCAGTAAACCGGTGGCACAAAAGTCATTCGCTAAGAGCTGCAGGACTGGATTAAGCTAGATGCTGGAAACATCACATTTGTTGAGAAACTATCAGCATGTGAAAGTGGTATTGGATATTGTCATGATGTGTGCCAAACAGAATCAGAAGACTGGACAATTCTTTTATGGGGTAGACGTGCTGTGGGGCTCCTGCATAACCTTGTGCTTCAATTCAGGTGCATGTACTCAATTTAGTCACACGGTAATGTCGGTGCGTACATTTCAGGGCATTTTTAAGGTCTTGTAACAATGGTAGCTTCAGCCCAGAGCCCTCATTCCTCTTCCTCCTTCTTTAAAAAGAGCACTTTATAGTCTCTATCTATGCATTTCCCCCACAATGTTTATACCTCGCGCTCAGTGCAGAACCGAAAAAAAATAAAATAATTGTTTCCGCTTCCCTGACCGCCTCAACCTGGTATCATTGACAATAAGTTAAGCTGGGACCGGACAACCACTTCCCAAAAGCCTATTGTTTTTCTATAGCCATCTAGACTGTGTAAAAAAGTGAGACACAGTGAAGTGGAGAGGCTGAAGGGCTGCACTTCTACAGAATTTGGGGTTATGATAGATAAATAAAAGGGCTTTTTCGTATATCTCTATTTCCTGTAGGGTTAAGACTAATGCTAGTGAGTTAAAGGCAAAGCAGGAGTCCATGCCTCACTGGGTCTGCTTGGAGCACAAACTTGAAACATCTGCTCGGAGAACAACTTCAAGCTCGGCCTTTGGCTTCAGATTTAGAGGCGCCCTGCGCAAATACAGGGTGCAGGTTGCGATGACAAACCTGTCGCTTTGAAAGGTGATGATAAAGGTTATGAAATGAAACAATCTACAACTGCAGGAGCAGATCACAGGAAAACTCAGCAGTTGGATCACGTGTAAAGACGCAGCGTAACAACCGTCGCTGGTCAACCGTCGCTGGTCAACCGTCGCTGGTCAACCGTCGCTGGTCAACCGTCGCTGGTCAACTGTATTTACCCCCCCCCCCTTTTTAACTGTTAGCTCTAGTATTGTGATTACTAAAAGAAAAAAAAATAGCAGAAGTTTTCCACTCATTAAAAAACTGTTTTGTGGGTCCTGGGCGTCTGAATCGATGAAGCGACAGAAAACATTCACTTAGTGACGTTGTGTTCAGAAACGGAAATAATGACTGACAGGGTGCCACAGTTTAAATGATCCAGAAGCTAATCCGCTGTGTTTGTGACTCTAAGTCTTCTTACAGGTGAGGAAGGGTCCTTATTTTTTTTTTTTTCTGCTGTCAATTTAAGGATGTTCACTTGAACAGAGAAGGTGTTTTCTCTTTCCTCTCAGCCTTTATTTTCTCCGTAGTGGACTCACAAACATGCAACTTACAAATAAACTTACTTTCAACCATAATTATTTGGCCCACCCATTTTTTATTATGCCAGGTCGAAAAGCAACTTCTGGTTACGCCACCTCCACTAACTGCAGTAAAA
The DNA here is from genome assembly GCF_011125445.2 of Fundulus heteroclitus. Lineage (NCBI taxonomy): Eukaryota > Metazoa > Chordata > Actinopteri > Cyprinodontiformes > Fundulidae > Fundulus > Fundulus heteroclitus. The sequence continues at coordinate 6,040,998 of NC_046375.1, forward strand.
TGAGAACTCTGACAGATCAGTCAAGTTGCTGTGAGCCGCACAGGATAGGGAGAAGAGTCGCATGCGGCTCGGGAGCCACGTGTTCGCCACTCCTGCAATAGACCTTAAAACAGCAGAGCTTTAACCGACACAGTACTGCAGTCATTGAAACAACAAACTATTTCTAAAAAAAAAAAAAAAAAAAGAAACTAAAATCATTATTTTTAGTATTATACAAGGAGTAAATAACTAGTGTACTGTATTATGAAGGTAAATTAGCAAACCTATACATTTTATTTATTTTATGACACTATATAGATGGAACTGCTGGGTTTTGAAAGTGCCAACTTCTTCTGATAAATAAAAATGTATTTATGTATTCTGCTAATAGCAGAATCTACACACCTCAACTCTCCAGCGGCAGCCATCGTTGTTGTATTTATTATCAGATGTTTAAATATGTTCTTTTCACAAACCAAACATGTTGCCATGTAGATATTTTAAGAGTCATACTGATCCAAGACAGGTACGCCATTTTCATGCAAAACAAGAAAATGTTATATCATGTTCAAACGTCTGTAGATTGATTCAAAAGAAAAAACGAAACCATTGAACAAATCAGGAATCCATTTTCTCTCCTCCTACTTGCTCGCTTGCAGCAAGCCTTGTATGAATAATAAATTTAATGCATCAAACAGGCTAATAACTAATGCTGTTAGTCATGTCTGCAAATGATTAGATCTACCTAATCACTGCTTAATCTGGATCAAGAGAAAGTGTCAGAGACTATGACCAAGATGTCTTCCTTTCTTTATCTTTTAAGTTGTCTGTCTGTCTGTCTGTCTGTCTATATGAGTTTAGACTGACTTCAATGTATCACATAATCACCTATAACATCTTTAGATTTTAGCTACTTGTTGTAAGTCTGACATAATAGCCCCATTTACACTAGCCTTGTTAAACCGATCCATGCCGAGCTCGGTCCTGGTTTTGACGACCGTTTACACATCACGCTATCTCGGTTCCTCGGCTCCTCCTCGCCACCTAGTGACGATCTGCGGTACTACTGCTCTCTGGGATTGAAGGCGGGACCAAGTAAATCAAAATGGCGGCGCCCGTTACATTCAGGCAGTTATGCTTGGCTATAATTGTGATACGTCGTTGTTTGCGGGGAGTCATGCAAAGACTGAAACAAAGAGGATTTCTTGAACAGCCACACAACTATAGACAGAGCATGTAGCTTTTAGATTTACAAGACCTAGTTTTTAATCGAAATTTTGAGTTTCAAGTAAGAGAATGGAAATACATTTCCAAATACATTCACAAAAATTCAATAAAATAAAATTATTATCATATATATATATATATGTGTGTGTGTGTGTGTGTGTGTGTGTGTGTGTGTGTGTGTGTGTGTGTGTGTGTGTGTGTGTGTGTGTGTGTGTGTGTGGAGAGAGAGAGAGAAAGCCATGGCAGTAGTTCACAATATTAGCATTTTTAAATTCCTTGCTATATAAAATTGCCATGGCAGAAATGAATGTGGAAACACTTCATGTTTTCCTTTTCTTTATTTTCCTGACAGTCTTCAAAAAGCACCAATGTGGCTAAAAAACCACTAGGTACTTGTGCATAACCACCAAGTAATCAGTTATAAACAAACAATCAAAGCTCTGAGCTAGGATTTCCTTATCATGCACAATCAAAGCTGCAAAAGTAAGATGAACACATTTTTATTTTTATTCAAACTCTGTAACCTCTTAACGCAAAATCTAAAAAAGGCTCTGTATTTAAGGTATACCAAGTTTTTTAAGATTTCCATTTTAAAACAGTGAAAACATTTCATTATATGGTGAAGTAATTTTAGTGGGATGCCAGATAAATTGACAGAGCAGAACCTTTCTGAATGTCGTATAGAGTAATGTCGCACTACCCCATCCCAACCTGTTTCTGCGCATATCTGGTCAGCTGGCTGAGAAACGGCTCCTACACTTTTTAGGACAAATTGACTGTTGAGAAATATTGCCAGAAATGAAAAACATTAATGTTTCAAATCTGAAATGTTTAGTTTGGATTTTTAGAACTCAATGTTCTGTAGAGTTATTGTTAGTACTTCTCTAAGCTGTATTAGAAAGACAGACAACCTATTACCATGAGCTTCTTCACATGTAAATACATCATCTGCACTGTCTTTGGGAAACAAGCTAGTCAGATGTGGTTTGTCTGTTTTAAATTACTTTAGCAGCTTAAATTTCAAAAATACATTTTTTGTACCTGTGGGATAACATTACTATCAAACATTTCAAATTTTACAACAGACCTTTACAACACATTTGGTTCAGCAGGCTGGCTTTAACAGCAAATGGCTTGACCAGCTAATATCAGCTTGTTATATCTATGAGGTGTATTATATAAAATATCAATCAGCAAAACTACGGTGAAGTTTATCAAGATTTTAATCTATATTGTTATTTGTCATAATCACCTAAACAACAAATAAATGTAATACATAACATTTGCATGACTCTGATAAGCAATGGCTTAGAAATAACATATTTTTTAAAAGCAATTAGATTATATTACACATTTACATAGGATTATCAAACCGCGTGGATCTCATACTAACCCGTGCCTACAGCAAAGTTAGCATGCTGATATAGAAAACATAATACAGCATGAAGTTCATCTGCATTTGTTTTTGTTTTTTTCACCCAAATTAAATTCATGTTTACTTTTGGGTGCATTTCTGCTGTGATTCCCGTTTAATCAATTCCTCCAATTTGCTACAAATTACAGTGGTTCCGCAGATGTAAACACTTACATTTAAGAGATTATCATTCACATCTCAGTTTACATTGAGTTTTAAACACTTGATGTCCTGCTGATGGATTTCAGAGTCTATTATGTGTGCACACAAGAAGCAGTGTGACTGTCACACTCAAGTGTGATTTGTCAATGTCTGACATTCAACAGAGGCTCTCTCTTCTAAAGACACCAAGACTGCACTGCAGCGACAGAATATTTTAATACAGATGCTGCAGAGGGAGATAACACAAGCCCAAACTGGGTGTACTTCACATTGAAATATTTCCTATTATGTCCATCTGCAGACATACTCGTACCCAATTCACTCTGGTTCCACATTGCCTGGGGTGGTGGTGTTGCTTGTTAAGAAGCAATTCTGCAAGAACACCAGGCTGAATGGGTGCAGGAAAAACGGCAAATTTCATAGAACTTGGATCAATTGTGAATCCTTCAGGTCATTAACACATTCGTCTGAATATCCTTTTTGCAAGCCGATGATATAAACCGATTTCAGGAAAACAAGCTGTGTCATATTAAAAGGTTAGTGGCTTTGTTTTCAGCAGCAGTTTTCATTTGGCAGATGACAGACCCAGACTTTATTACAACCTCCTTCTCATAGATTTTCATTTCTTCTTTACAAACAAATAATACCATAGAAAGATGCCTGAAAAAGTTGTACAAAACAGGACTGGACCGAACGAATATCAAAACTGACACTCTGCAGGCACTTAGGGAGGGATGTCCATTATTAGGATGCAACTTTTATTACTGTAAAGCAATACTTTAAATGCAAGTGCTGATTGGTTCATGACATTTGAATGGTCCTTTTAAATAGATCACTATACTGTTCTTTATTCATAGTATTGCTAAATGACCCTGAAAAATGATATGAAGACAACAAAATGTGTAACACAATTCAAGAGCATAAATAAATAAATAAAAAGCATTGAAATACTTGAAAGAAATTAGGTAATGTCTGTACACTATAAGTGTGTGAGACTGCTGTGAAATGCCTACACAATTTTGGCCAATAAAGGTGATTCTGATTTAATTTTTTTAGTTCATGCGTTTCTTAGGAAAATTTATTTCCACCTATTTGTATCCTACACAAAAATCTTGGCTTAAATACTAACATCAAGCATCAAGAGGAACACGGTGTTCTTATAACAAAAACTATTAATTGTACTTATGGAGTTAAGTTTGGTGAAGAGTAACACAAGAACAACAACGTATGAAGATTAAGTACTTATTGGCACGAGCACAGGCAACAAACTAAACATCACAAAAGATCCAGGATTCAAAAATAAACACCCACCACCTTTAGGTACACCTGTACCATTACTTGGTGGCGCAATAGTGAATCAGCCAATCAAATGGCAGCAACAGAACGGCTCTAGGCATGCTAAAGATGCAAAGCTAAAGGCCAAGATTAATTAAGAAAACTTTGAATTTAAGAGACTTGGAACAGGGCATGTTTGCTGTTGCCAGACTTCCAGGTTTGAGTATTTCAGAAACCTTTCATCTACTGGGATTTTCAGGCACAACCATGTCTCAAGTTTACAGAGAGAGAGAGAGATCCAAAAGATAAGTATACGATGGGTGAGTGATAAAAATGTCCAAAGAGCTGGAGTTTATGGGAGGAAAAATACTTTGTTGATGTCAGAGATCATCTTAGAATTAGCACACTGATTGGAGATTAAAGACAAGCGTCTGTAGCCTACTATGACCAAATTATGCAGAGTACCATCTGTAAACCCAGAACATGCTGGACCTTGAAGAAGGTGGTTTACAGCAACAGAAGACCACAGTGTTTGACTAGTCAGCTTAAATGCATTTGCCATTAAAACCATGAAAGTGTGGCTCTGCTATGCCTTGAATCACCTGGGCCCGTTTAGCACCGACGTAACATTGTCCAAACACAACATTCTACTTGAGCATGTTCACTGACAATGTCCATACTTTTATGGCCACAGTATACCCATCTTCTGGTGGCAGAGTAATGCACCATGCCACAAACCTTAAATCATCTCACACTGGTTTCTTGAACATGACAATAAGCTCATTGTACTCTGATGACCTCTACAGACATCAGATCTCAATCCAATGGAGCTCCTTTGGGATGCTTTTGAATAGGAAAGGGACATTTGCATGATGGATGTGAAGGAGACAAATCTGCAAGAAACAAACTATGCTATTGTGTTAGTATGAATCACAGTTTACAATAAATGTTTTGCGCCACCTTGCTAAATCTATCCCATGAAGGATTAAAGCATTTCTGGAGGCAATGTGGCAGGTGGGTCATTTTGAAATGTGCAAACCACTTAGAGGTCCAACGTGCTACAAGCACAAGGGGAACCTATCAAAGACACTGTTTTTATGCATATATGCAGTTTCATTTAAGACATCAAAGTAGTTGTAAGCACTTTTGAAGAGGTTTCATCCATAAAACACTGAACCTAAAAGTGATTTGTATTTTTTATATTCATATTAGTAGACGTCATCCTTTCAGCGGATAATCTACACATATTGTGGACATCATACGATCATCTGTAAGGTCCTGGCAGAATAGGGGTTGAAATCAACACTACAATAACGTCTCTCCACATCAGGAGATTGTCACAAACACATCACTACGAGCTGCAGGGGTAAGACGGGATCATATTGTACTGATACGATGCAAAGCAGATACAGCAGCAGTAGCGGCACTCTAGATGCAAATAGTGCTGTCTGGGATCTGGTGGTGTTGTGTTTGTGTTGTGCGATTTCTGAGCTGTGTGCTCTTGCACACCTGCGCGTTATCAAGCTTTGAGCTAAGTTAGGGTTAAGGTTAGGTCATTCAACACCTGAGTGTCAACCTGTGAAGTACCCTAGCCCCCGTGAGTATTCCGCATCCTTTTGATCTCCTTCTCCTCTTTCTTGCTTTATGCTTAACCACATGCTTTCCGAGTTCTTACCTGGTGTCTCTCCTCAGTCAAATCTCCTCAAGTCATAACCTCCTACACTACTTTCTCTCTCCAACCTTCTGCTCCCAATTCCTAGAGCACCTTAGCAACTTCACTCAGTAACATTGTAAGACCAAGCTCAGCACATGAGCCAACACCCCCTGGACTTTGCCCATTCCTCTGTGGCATCTACCATCAACCTGAAACCAGTAAGATCAATTCACAAACTCTCATCCTAAAATATTCTCCTGTTTATTTGTCTCCGTCTTTTCTCAGCCTTTCCCTCACAGCGTGCTTCCGACCCGTGTTAAAGGGACCCCCCGGACCCAGGCATTGTGTGACAAAACAGTTAGCTAAACTTGGATCGTTGTCTCCTGAGAGTTTCTTGTATACGGGGCAAAAAACGTGACAAAACATGACAAAAGCAGAGACACCTTCCTCATCCTCCGGTTAGTCTCATCTAAGAAATGTTTATCAGCAGAATCTGATGCAAAAAGGTTTGAGGAGGGGAGGAGCCACTTTACTCGTATTTAATGACTAAATGCTTTAAATATATAAATAAATAAAAACTATGACATGAGCTCAGACAAAAAGGGGGGAATCCTCAACACATATCTGAAGACTAGGGCTCACTCCAAACACTCTTAGTAATAGCTCCTAGCTCCTGTTCCTTGACCTTTCATGGGGTGGACCGTAAGAACTCTATCGTGGGGAGGAAAGGAGCTTTGGACTGCTGTGCTGAATTCGGACAGGCTTAAACTCTGACGTCATTATGTGACGGAAACACACATGGATGATGCGAGTCAGATCCGGGCCTACAGCCTTCCAAAAATGAACTACAAAGTGCGCTCTCTCTTCTTTCCGGACATTTTCGTTCATTTCCTTTAGGGAACTGTGCTGATAGGTCATGTCATGCAAAGTATTGTGGGATACCTTAAGGGTTCTTAGCACCGGTGAGGGACATCGCAGGGATCCTATAGTCAAAACTAGCCACAGGAGGGAGAATTCAGGCTAATTTTCCTACCTCCTTCCTTACTGACTGCACTATTCGGACAGCACTTATGGCAACCACTGATGCACTTCCGCTTTGGCTAAAGAGTCCTTTCTCTATAAAGGTATTCGGATTGAGCCTAGTGCTCAGATGAATGTTGCCAAGTTATATGCCACGCCCCCTTTGACTCCCCAATCACAGCTGCATGTTGTAAAACACAACCAGCCTTGTGATCTATCTGTATTGCTTATATAACAGGAATGGCAAATGATTCATAAAGAGGGGTTTGTAGTTTTGTGTTTGTTTTTTGAAAGGGAATTAACACTGGGAATTGAAACTCCCTGATTGATTCTAACACGTTAAAGTAAATATTCCAACTGAGGTTTGGGGATTTAGATACACTGTTAAAACACACATCACATGTTGATTTATGATTCTTGGGAGAGTGGATTTGGGGGTTAACGGGCTGTCAGAAAGTGATTTGAAGCAGAGACATATTTGCTTTTCTTCATCTCTCCTTCTCATCCTGCAATGTGTTGCAAAGAAAACACATCCCTGGCCTCTGAAGTGCCCTACATGAAAGCATTCGAGACAGACAAAATTCACCACTAAAGCTATACCCTTTCTGTGACATGTCAGAATCTTAGCTAAATTTCCTCCTTATAATAAAGAATAAATAAATACAGGTGCCCCGTTTTAAAATAGCTCCACCAAAAAATATTTGGAATTTGGAGTTGAGTCTAATCCAAACCGTTAAAAAGCATGTGCCAACACTTTCACTCCATCAATGGGTCTATATCAGGAACCTTAGACAAGCTCGAGTATTTTCCATAATTAGTTTTGAATTAAACTGTCACTACAAGCAGGGGGGCGGACATTGTTGTCAGTCTACTAACCCCGGCATTCCATGACACATCAGAGCGTGCGGCCAAAATCTTTAAGACTTATTTTTCTGAGCTGACAAACAGGTTCTGTTTAATCCTACGCAATTAAATGAGCAGCAATTAACACATTTCCTTAAAAGGTCTTGAAATGCGGTCCACGTTTCATAACATGGAGGAAAAAAAGTTCTTATTTTGAAAAAGGACATTTAGAAGTCAAAATAAGAAATTTGGAGCAGAATAAAAACTGCAATTACCTTTTTCTCCTCTTTGAATTGTAGTCGGTTTCTTCTCTAAAGTTGTATAGAATAATTTACACAGTGTAAAAATATGTTTAATTTTGTGTATGTGGTTCCTTTAAACGGCTCCTTTATATTTTTCCCTACACATGGTCACAATCTGTTTAGCACATCTATTTATGCATGTCTTTTTCTCCCTGAATATGATCTTTTATTACCTTCCACCCAGATTATGATCCTTATCTGAAATTTGTAGAAACACTTTACCAACAGTCAAGCACAATGGTGTTACCATCATGTTAGGAGTAGTTTTAGTTGCCAATAGTACTTGTGAGCTGAACAAAGTCAATTAAATGAAGAAGCACTATTTCCAGTTTCTCTAATGTTACCTCAAATCAGGGTTTTCCAACATAACACATTAAAACTGGTTTTGGAAGGGATAAGACAGGCTAACATTAAGCTAGCAAACTCACAATTCCAACAATTTCAAGTCCCTCCTGCGCCTATCAGATATATTTAATTGGTAGAATGTAGGGAAGCAATAAAACAAACCAGTTTAAATAATTGGAACATTTCCCATAATAAGAATATCCAGTTTGAATTATGCCAGACCTTTGTCTGACAACTGCAGAAAGTTTGTAGTTGGTAAACTACATTTTTGTAGATAATAGTGAGGATGCATGTATATATTTGAGTGGGTCTAATTTTGACCATATATAGATTATAGAAAATAATACATTATTTAGCAGTAATTACTGCTTTGTAAATGCATTAAAACTGTCTCAATATTTGTATCAGTCTGTTCAGAAAACAGAATAATTCAGATAAAAGAACTCAATGGCCAAATTGTGAAAATCAAGCTGATGATGAGTGTAGGTAAAATACAGAATGGAACTGTATTTATATCAATGTTACTAAGCAAATGTATTCAGTCATCATTCATTTCTTTACTTTGTTGTTCAACAAGTTCAGGATTACTTTACATCTTTTAAAGGGGACATAACATGCTTTTTAATGCCTTCCTTTTTACATTTAAATAATTCAGTTGTGGTCTATATAAAGAGGAACTGCAATGCTTTGGTCTGAATTCCTCATAATTTTGCGTCAGAGCTCGTTTTTTACCACTGTTCTGAGGTGCGTCTGGGAACAACTCGTTCTGATGTGGTCTCTTTAAATAGAAACGAGACACTTCACACCCCTCCTCGTCACAGAGCATTCCACTCCGTTTGGCTATTTGTCCATGTAGTATGCTGGGGACGTTGTAATGAACTGTGTGGGTTACTGCACCCAACAACCAAACTTTTTCACCTCTTCACTTGTCGCTTTGGAATCCTTGAGCTTGGACTACAAAATTGCAACGGGGAAAAAATGGCGGATTCATGAATATGGCAAGCTAGAAGTCAATAGCTCCATCTGAATAAAATTATTGAGTAAGGACTTTAGCCAAAGAGGAAGTGCTGTCAAAACAGTGCAGTCATTAAGGAAGAAGGTAGGAAAAGGAGCCTGTATGTTCCCTCCTGGTAAGGTACCCTGCGACGTACCTTACCGGTGCTAAAAAGCCTTAAGTTATCCCAAATCGGGATAGGCTGTAGGCCCAAATTTGACTCGCATCATCCATATGTGTTTCTCTCATGTAATGACTTCAGAGTTAAAGGCTGTCCGAAATCAGCACAGCGGTCTGAAGCTCCTTTCCTATCCACGATAGACTTCTTACTGTTGACCCTGTGAAAGGTTATGGAACAGAAGTTGGGATATAAGGATATTCGGATGGAGCCAACGACTTTGTTTAGCAGTTCTGCTGCAAATACAAATGGTAAATGGCTTGTACTTGTTTAGCGCTGTATCAAATCCAACGTCCCCAAAGCGCTATACACTACAATCAGTCATTTTCCCATTCACACACACATTCACGTGGTGAGCTATGTCAGTAGCCCTAGGGCAGACTGACAGAAGCGAAGCTACTATTCATCGGCGCCACCGGGCAGTGAAGTAATTGTGCAAAAAAACAATACAGAGAAAATTGAACAGCTTGAAAAATATAAACAGATTATAAAGATAATCTACACAGCACCTGGAGAGACTACGTTCAACATTTCTGCACTCTTGGAAACTCCAAGTAAACAACAAAATGTATTTAAGGACTAAGACAGTGGATTTTGCTTGACATGTCCCATTTAAAGTTGTCTTATTGTGTATTTCTTTGTAGTTTGGCTGATTTTTCTTTCACTGCTGATCCAGTACTGGACCATTTTCAGAGGAAAGGTGAAGTATTGATAACAAAAAAAAAACAGAAAGAAATGAGCCCCTTAGCAACCAGAAGTTGCTTCACTAAGAACTAGTAGTGTAAAACCTAGCATACAGCAGAAAACCTAATGACAGATGATTTATCTCTCAGCTTCTACATTAGGTCTTTCCTGGATTTTTCCTACTGCTACAAGATATGGCTTTCAAGCACTATTAATCTGTGTATAGTATATTAAGGTCTAACACTTCATCTTTGCACAGGTTTGTAAATTTTTAGGTAACATAATCTTAAATAAATCAAAAGGATGAATGGAGTTATGAATGTGGAAGATAGCGGGCTATCCAGCATTATTAAGGCTCTGCTTTCATTCTTAATGCCAGCTAGCAGCCTCTGAGAAACAAGTCAAACGTGAGTACATGGGTAGTTTCCAGGAAGGTAGAGCCTTTTAATTAAAAACTGAATAAACACCTGCCAGAGTTATATCACACTCTAAAAAAAAATCATTTGGATTAGAATCCAAAAAAAAAAAAAAAAAAAGGTTTGTGCTTTGTGAGAAGATGGAACAATAAACTGGCATCTGTTCTCACTCCCAAAAGGAAATGTCAAATCAGATGCCCTTCACAGGTGCTGTGAGTTAATATCTTCAAAATGCTCCTTTAGTGATCTCTACAGTTATGTTCACTCATATTCTTAAGTCACATGACATGTCAGACGAGCATGTACGCCTCCAGCCGAGTTCACCGGCCTGCCACACTATGCCGTGCCTCGATTTCATCCAGCCCATTGTGCCCAGGCTTCCCCTTTGGCCTGACTGGATGCTGCTTTTACACATTAGGATTAGCACTCTGAATTCCCTGAGTGGACAAGTACCACCTGGCAGACGCAGGTGCCCTCTGTGAGTCAGAGCACTCCGGTCATTAACACACAGCAGGTACCATGCGCTGGCAAAGGACCAAGTCTGAGCGGTGGGGGTATTCTAGATGTCCAAACACTCATAAATACACAGCATTTCTACCGCACTGACTTGCACTGATCCTATAAATGCTCCTGGGAGTGTGAGACTGAGATGACTGCTGCCAATCTTTCCAGCATATTCTATTAGCTGTGCAGCAAGCTGGTCATTGTATGCAAGCAGTAGTAAAAAAAAAAAAAAAATAGAATTTAAACTATTAAGGCAATCAAACTCAAACTAGATGGTTGATGAAGTTGATAATTATTCTTTACTTTTAAAAAGGGGAAAAGGAAAACACAAAGAGATTTTTTTATAAAAAGCATACCCATGGATAAACTAGATGGACGTACAAGCAGACGGACGTATTAATTCTTTTTTTTGCTTGTTTTCTCTTGCAAAAGGACAGATGTGGAGCAACTCTTTAAAATTCTCAGCCAAATATGAAAAGAGACGTAACAGTGATTTTTCCTGGTCTTGAATCAAAAATGTACCCTCCTGATAAATGATTACAAATTATTTCAACAACTACTGGAAGGGGATACCTTAAAGAAACCTTTTGTACGAACAGGTTGAGAAATAACCAGTACCCAGTGACCGTCTTTTAACAGAAGCAGGCCCTAACACATAAAACAGTCAGATATCATCAATAGTGTTAAGACCGGATTAAAGTTTCAAACACAGAAAATCAGCATATTGACAAACAAGAGTTACAAGGTTGGAAATCTATATATGGTACAGGGATTGCCCTGACCAGGCTACAGCAGGCTGTTCTGCCACAGCAGTGAGATCCTTTTCACAGCTATTTTGGACACACTCTGTCCCTGCGGTGGTCTCTTTGTTTGGCGGAAATCACCTGTCAGCTTTGTCACCTTGTAAGCAAGACCTCCTGGATTTTGTTTCTGATTGTATAGCCCCAAGTGAAGACTTTACTGTAACTAAAAATGCAAAATGGCATTTAAAATGCCTTTCGAAAAATATTTCAACTACTTGATGTTTTTTTTTTTTTCCACATTTCATCCTGTTGTAGCAACAAACGTCTGTGTATTATATTAGAATAAGATGTGATAAATCCTTTGTGGAATCAGCTTTTGCTGCAGTTATAGCTGTACATCTTGCCCATCTTCTGACTAAAGATTTTGACAATTCTTCCTTAGAAAATAGTTCAGACTTTGTCAAATAGGATGAAGATAATTTTCAACTCCTACCACATTTTCATTGTTTTAGGCCTGGACTTGATAGGGTTCTTTTTACACATGAATAAGCTTTGACCTAAACCATTCTGCCATATTTCTGACTGTGTTTGGGTCCGTTATCCTATTGGCCAGAACACCTCTTTTGAAGCTTCTAACAGGTTTTCTTCTAAGATCTGTATTGATTTCCATCCATCCTCTGACCATTTTCCTTTCTCTTGCAAAAACACAACCATCCCCACAGCACGATGTTCCCACCGCCATGTTGCACCACAGTAATAGCATGTTTTAATCTCACCAGATGGATTTCGTTTCACAGCGCTCCACACATCCATCTGAGATTGCTCCATTGGAGATGTTTTTCAGAAGGAGGGGCCTTATCAAAAATCCTAAACCACTTGTCCGTCATCTTTACTGACATGCTTCTTCAACCACTCACATGAAAACCAACCAGTGACGCTAATGTTAGGGAAGATGAAGCTCTTGCCAAATCCGGTCGGCAGCTCACTTCCTCGCTGCGAGCCGCCATTGTTGTCTGAATCCAAACAGTCACTTCTGTGATACTACGAAAATCCCACCCAGCGATCCTGATTGGCTCGTCCATTTTATGGGGTATTGAAATCCCTCCCAATGGCGGCGATTCCAGATGGATGTGTGGAGCCCTGTGGAGCTCGGTGGAACGACATCCATCTGCCGAGAGTCAGGTTAAGCATGTTTGAGGTCATGCACAATTTTACTCTCAGTAGCTTTTCAGTTGTCGTATTCTCTCCCTTTTTAGACAATATACTGAACAGTGCCACATGAGATGTATCACTTTATAACCTAAAGCTGCCTTATCCCTTTATTGGGTGAATTAATTTATAACTATATAAAAATACTTTTTTCTGTATTTCTTCTGTCAAACAGGTCCTAATTTGAGTAGATTATTAACTAGAAAAGTTTGCATGGAATACTTGTAAACATAGGCATTGAGTATGTAAAATAGGCATGATTAGGCATAAATCACACTGATAAACGCTGGCATAGTGCTTCAACTATAATCCTAGGTGTGGCATGAGCGTCAACCATCATTAGTGTGATACTTGCGCAAAGAGCTAGATTAATACAGAGGTTAAATTACATGTAGGTAGGCTCTATTAATTGACTTTTGAAGGGCATGGTTTGCATTGGATTCAATTTAGGGGTGACAATAAGGTGCCTGAATGAATAAAGAAACAACAAGTGGACAACATTCATATGTCCACTTGTTGGCAGGTTTGTGGCTTTAACATGGTAAGTTGTAAAAAAACAGTTTAATGAGTATGAATACTGATTAAAGGGCACTGCAACTGAGAGAAAGTAGGAGGACGCATTTCCTCTGAGATTAGAACAGTAAGAGTTGAACATTAGTCTCCGGAGCAACTAGATCATATTTTCTTTTCACTTTCTGTTTCTTTGTCTCCGTCTTACTAAACTCTGCCATTCTCTCACTCACCAGACTCGCTGACTCTTAGTTGCTCTGATTCACCAAGGTATCTCATGCTCACTCGCATACACACGCAGACGGACATTATTTTTTTTTTATTTAGCCTCTATAAGCCACTCCACTCATTGCACGTTCGCTACAGTAGAGCTTCAAGATTAGCCACCGGTAGGAAGAACACAAGGATGCTGTACAACACACACCGACACACACTATCGTGCTGTGTATTCACAGTGCAATCGCTTAATACAGCAATTGCACGCCGACATCAGTCAATGACTCCCAAAGTAGCGGTACGCCCGTTAACACACTGTTAATCCTCCTTTACACACACAGGCACACTCTGGCCCAGATCCATCTCATGAAGAAGCACTGTTTGGAGGAATGTACAGCAGAAAAGAAAGGGGGGGGGGGGGGGGGGGGGGTCGAGCTACACCTCCTCAGTATCTCCATGGAAACAAGCTGGAGAGCAGCATATCCCGCTCAGCGTACTGTCAGAGACTAGAGGATGAATCCAGTCCTCATTAGGGAAGCCAAACCACACCGCACACACAAGGCGACTGATTCTATTATTAATTGCAACACCTTTTTGAACCCCAAAACATGCACACAAGCACACCTGGAATAGAGACTTCCTGAAGCTCAAAGGGGAGACGCGTTCCAGATAACATATTGGACATCAACGCTGAATTCTCTCCTGCTGTTGTTCGGTTTGTATTGTACCATTTTTATCTCACCAACGTTGTATTTTCTGCGCAAAAAGCATCTGACTTGGAAGGGGGATGCCTCGTGAATTAGATAGGAATACAGAAAAGCAGGGGATTCTGCTCAAGTAAAGTCTGTAAAATGTTCTCTCAACACTGTTTCAACATCCCCACACAGCGAAGAGTTGGTGGAAGAGGCACGCATGCTTTGTCTTGCAAAATAAGATGCATTGCAGAGCTCAGGAGGCTTTTACTGAGTGAGGTTTGAGCTGCTACTCGTTGACATTAAGATAGCAAAACGTTCCAAATAAAAGATGAAATAAAATCCAGGTTTCAGCAACAAAGCTGCAACGGGTTTCTTCGTTCTTCTTCTTCTTTTTCTTTTTCTTTACATTCAAGGCCCGGACTGATTCCTGAGTGACCCCCACATTGTGGTCAACAATTGTTGCGACTATAATAACTCCCCAAAAGAGGACAATTGTTCTTCATGTTCCCAGCAGTGTACAATAAATCTCTCCTGCATTACAAGTGTTTCTCTCTGATGCCAATATCTAGCTCACTCTTCTAAACGCTCTCTATATTCACTCTTGTACTCCCTCATACACCCCCACACAGCTTCACTTGCTACCAAAAATGGTACTATTCTTGGAGGGATTAAAACAGGAAGCTGGATTTATGCTTATTTCCATCCAGCTTCTTCTTGTCGGACAGTAAAAAAAAAAAATCTGATACCGGGGAATGGTGATGAAAAAGCTGAGATTAATGTAATGATCACTAGAGAGGGACAAAAGCATCTGCGGTGACAAATGAATATAAAAATACTCCATGATGAACAAGCGGGGAAAACTTCATCAAAACGGTTTTGGGAGTAAGGCTTTTGATGTTTAAGAGGAGCCTTGTTGGGTTTTACCTACATGATGTAAAAAAAAAATACTTTGCAGATTTTTTTTGTATTAGCATGCAATTTTTTTTTATTAAAATTGTCAATAATGCTCCAAATAGATAGTGGCATTTTTTTTTTACATTGGTTTGAAATTCATTGAATATTGTTGTCCATTCAAAAGCACTGATTAGCAAGTGAATGACACTGATTATCTTCCTCATGGTGCTTGCGAGTGAGTAGGACATATTAGGCAGAAAATTAGTGTTTCGTCTTCACAGTTTGCAGGCGGAAGAATTTGAAAGGCTTTGACTAGGGTCAAATTGGGACGCCTGTACGACTAGCTCTGAGCATCACCAAAACGGCTGCTTTTGTTGATTTTATTCTTTTTTTTTTTTTTTGCTCTGCGGTGGTCAGAAATGATCCAAGGAATAAACATTGGTAGAAATGCAGCCGAACAATAGCCAGCAAAGACAAGCTGCTGGAACCGCAGAGCAAAAGTTGGTCCCTGTGGTCCGATCAAAGAGATGGAGGCACTGTGGCTTAAATTGCTGATGAAGATGGTGGGGCCGGATGAATTGTGTTTTATTTTACACTACATTGATGGTGTGTTGATGGATGTAAAGACTAAAAGCCAAAGAAGAAAAAGAAGAAGCAGCAGCAGTAGGAATAATTGTAGATTTTGTTTTTAAAGAGGCAATTTGATCATCTTTTTATATTTTTTATGTGGAAATACTGTACAAAAGTGGTAATTTTACTCAAGGTTTTCCTGTATCTCAAACCAACCAAAGCTTACTTCTAAGTACTCAACACTTATTCTTCAACCAATCAACAACAACCGAGAAAGGTTCATGACCTTTTGTACAACTCTTAGAAAACCCTGTCAAGATGGTGGTAGATGGCAATCCGGCTATTTGCTGAGGTGGTGCTTGTTGTAAAAAAAGATGAAAAGCACATCTCCAATGTATTATCTGTTTGGACTTCTCTAATGATAAGTTGCTGAGTTGAGACGCTCCGAGTGTCTCTAAGAGCTTTGTGATCTGATGTGAAGCAAGCTGTAAGTTGATAAGCTGGGAAGCAGCGAAAATAATTAATAGGTGCCACAGCCATGATGGAAGACAAGTGACAAGATAGAAAAATGATGTGCAACTGCAACACTCTGGTATCTGAATGTGTAAAAAAAAAAAAAAAAAAAAAAATCCTTCATGATGAGGAAAGTTAATTGTGGAATCCCACGGAGGTGTCGTTATTTGACACGTCTCTCATCAGGGCCGTCTCATCTTGCAGCTTCAGGAAATACGAACTAATTAGTCTTTTTTAATGTAATTGTGTATAAGAAGATGAAAAGAAAAGAAAAATAAACGAATCATTCTAAACTTAATCGATTTATGTTTGCAGATTGGAATTAATACAATCTGTATACTGCAGACTGCATTTAGTTTTCAGCTGCATGGATCAAGATGCAAAGAGGAAATTGTGCCATATAAACAACAGGTTTTGCTCAACAGAATACAACAAAGAGATACTTTTAAAGTATGTCTACATCAGGCAGTACAGATGCACCCAGAGGACTAAGGCAACATAAGAGGTAAGTAATTGTGTGGCCACCAGAATTATAAAGTTTAACAGAAACACCCAGCATTTACTATGAATTGTCCTGCGCCGAACAAGATAATGAATCAGCCTGTTAGATGGCAGGAAGTTAATCCTTTCTTCCTGACCTCCAAACCTCAGCAGAAAAACAAAGATTCAATTAACACTCTGATGCAGTGCGGCTTAATCCTAAAACAAATTGTACACTATAAGTAGACAAACG
This sequence comes from Fundulus heteroclitus, assembly GCF_011125445.2. Classification (NCBI taxonomy): domain Eukaryota; kingdom Metazoa; phylum Chordata; class Actinopteri; order Cyprinodontiformes; family Fundulidae; genus Fundulus; species Fundulus heteroclitus. The sequence continues at coordinate 6,058,078 of NC_046375.1, forward strand.
GGGAGCAGAAAGGGATTAGTCATTTCATAAACACCTCTTTGCTAATTCATGAAAAAAAAAAGGATTCGAAGAGCAACAATGATGTGCAAATATTAGGAAACTTTTCTTAGAAGGTCAAACCTGACCGACATGATTTAGTCCTTTTCAAAAATAACAAACCATGGGTTAGTCAGAGTCTAACATTTGAGCTAAGTGACACACATAAGAAGTTAAAAGCTGCAAAATGTTCTGAGCTCCAGTTTGTAATTTCCACTTTCCAATACAACCCTTTCAATGAAGTGCAGTTAAGTGGCCAAAGAAAATGTTTAGCTAAAATCCACTACAGCAGAAAGAAAGGCAAACATTATTGCCAGCATGCTACTTGTTAGGTTAGAGAACAAAGTGTTGGTCACTCTGTGTTATGCAGGAGCTGATCACAAAAGTTATGATATGAAGAGTCCAAAATAACTAATTGCACAAGAGGGGTAAGATTCAAGAAACTAGTCGTGGATTACAGTAACCAATTCATGACTAGTTATTTGTTCAAAGATATATTAAGGTTTTACCAGCTATGGAATCAAAACTGCAAAAGCGTCCCACCATACCATTCCTGCTGTTTAAAGTCTTTTTAATTAGATGGCAGAGAGAGTGGTCAACGACATTGCTGGCTGTGTGGAGACTAAAGTGGCAAACGCCATCCCATTAACTGCTGCGGCACACTGCCTGTGAGCAGGCTAAAATAAAGCTGATACAATATTCCCTCAATTACAAGAAATAAATTGCTGTTTGGAAATATTTTGAGGTGCAAAAAGCTCAAAGCCACAAGCAGCAAATCGTTTGAGCAGTTTACTACAGACTACCTGAGCAGAAAGCCAGAACGATCCATTGGCTGATACCACCTTATAATACGAAGAGCAGATCAGTAAAATGAAGAATATTCTATTCAGTATGCACTGAAAGTCTACAGTTACATTTGTAGCTATTTATTCGATATTTGTCTTTAAGTCTAGACATCAAAATTAAAATAGTGATTAAATGTCATAGCTATTATTTAACCACAGTATTGAATATGTATTATTTTGAAAGAGTAGGTATAATTCTGGGATACAGTCAAACTGTGATAGTAATGAGTTATCAAGACATAAAATGCAGTTTTGGGGGCTCATATTTACAGCCTAATGAGATGAACATTAAAAGAAATGTGGGTGCTACACACGTTATCAAGAGTCATTGTAGAACTCCACAACGTTCAGAGAGTTTAATGTCCAGGACAGCTATTAATAGTTCTCAAAGGAAGATTTGTAAAGGAATTAAGCATTTTCTGTATCTTCTTCTTAATCCTTGCAGGGTTGTCTGGTGACGGTCTCCTGACCACCCTGGGTGAGAGGTGGGGTTCCCTTTGTTCAGATTGTCAATCCTTGCAAACAGTATTTAGTGTGCTGATGACATATTCTTTGTCAATGAACTTTACTTTTGTTACCAAATACGAGAAAGAAAAACTTAATGATAAAAACTAGTCAAAATACAAAAGGGAGATGAAATCCAATCTGTTGTTATTTATGTTGTGCGGAGTGGCTCCGTATGTTTGTGCACATCCTATGTAGGACGTTTCTGGTGTAAATCTAATTCAATAAAGTGTTTTTTAAATGGAAAACATAAATGTATAATTGTGTCTTGCAAAATCTAACTTTATTTCAGTTTCTATTGTTGATTAAGTATTTAAGATAGTTATAAGGAAATCCATTTTTCTTTTTAATTAAAGATACAAGGTGATAAGATAAGAAATTCCTTCATTGTCCCACAATGGGAAAATTTGGGCGTGACAGTGGCAAAGACACGGACAAAGTTACACACAGTTTAGAGTGGTGAAAAAAAACAAGCTAATCTAATCTAAAATTTGTTCTAAAGCAGCAGAGGCTGAGTTTTATCAGAAACAGCAATAATATAAGTAAAAATAAAAATTGGGCAATCATTGATAATGTGGCATACTCAGGTAAAAAAAAAAAAGATGGAATATTCAAGTTAACAGTGGAAAAAGCTGTGGAACAAAAAAGAACAGCCTATTTACAGAACAATATGAAATAATATGCAATATGGTTGATAGTACAGCAACATCTCGGAGTAGCTAAGGCATGAACCTGTGCAACCATTTGCACGATGTAAGCAGGTATTGAGTTTGTTGAAAGCAGCAGAGATTATAAAGTCTAACAGCAGCTGGGAGGAATGACCTGCGGAAGTGCTCCTTAGAGCATCTGGGATGCAGCAGTCTGCCAGTGAAAGAGATCTCCACCTCTGCAACAGCTCCATGCATGGGGTGGGAGGCGTTGTCCAACAGTGGTGTGCTTTTTCTTACACTTCTTTTGCCTCCCACCACCTGCACTTATGACTACAGTGACTAAAACCATCTAAAAATATGTTGTCAAAATAAAAATTGAATGTAGGCGCTCAGACTTCAGAGCAATTTATAGTCTCCAGATATCCTAAAATGCATGTTTTGGACTGTGGGAGGAAGCTGAAGTACCCAGAGAAAACCCACACATGTACAGTTAGAACATGTAACAACCAGTGTAGCTAGTTTTTTCGTTTTCTTCATGAATATCTTTTACTATTTACTGTATATTTTATTTTACCTTACCTTATCTATTAAATATTTGCCAAGAATTATTCTAATCTCCAAATTTAAATTAGTTAAATTTAGCTCATTTTCCGGTTTTCCCACAGCATGGTATATTACATCTTATAATGCGGTCAACTCTGGAATTAATCACATTAAGTTGGTTTTATGATTGAAAAGAACACCAGGGCCAACTTGTTCTTCCACAGGCAACTTCTAATTATTAAATTAGGCCCTCTTAGAAAAACCTTTGACCACCCACATTTTAAAATAAAATCTTTCCCTTTGGTCTTTAGCTTTCTGCCACCCTACATACAGAAGATCTCATAAAAACCTTGCATCAGGAAGATGTACAAGTGTGTGGAGGTCCACACAGCAGTAAAAAAAGGAAAAACTCCCAGATTTATACTTTGAAAGAAATCTATTTTGTGCCAGCAGTCAGACAATCAAATGAGGAGCCATGATTTTGTTTGCTTAAGCTGCTGTCATACTTTTTTTGTCACACATTTGATAGTGAGTCTAAAAATTCTTTTTTTAGGTGGTCTAAACATGATTGAATTGTGCTAGTTTAATGAAACATTGAGTCCAGTCATGCATACAAAGCATGTCATTTATGAAGCCTGACTGTCCTTTTTGTTGCGTGTTTATTGAGATGAAGGGCATACAATTTAGTGTTCCCAAGACACTTTTTTGGTGAATACCATTTTAGGATTAATTAACTGTAGGATGAATTAATGTAAACATAGGGCCTGATGGCCATTTCAAGGATTTGTTAAGGTGAGTAAATCTGTATTGGTGCAGACAAAGCAACTGCATAGAGAAGCATGAGATAATAAGTTACTGCTGCAACATTAAGTAGCACTTTCACATGAATGGAACATATTTGGGACATATTGCATTGTGGAGTCTCTGAATTGTGACACTTATGTTAAGTAACATCCAAACAACCTGTGGAAGCCTGCTTAACTTGAGATTCTCCATAAGGTACTTAATGGCCTTAAAGCTAAGAATCTGCATAGAAACACAATAGAAGTGCAAGACTATGCAAAAAAATATGCAAAAAAATGTGATAGAAGTATTTGATTGTTTAACGAGTTTAAATGGGGTTTGCATATAGCTTAAAACAAATTCCACTCTAGTATTCCAGTGTGACAATCAGGAAAGAGACATTTTGTTCTGTCTATGATATCAAAACATTTCAGCCTAATTTTTAATTTGGCTTAACACTGATATACCCTTAATCAAAGAAAATCAGAAATTAAAGAAGTGCTTCCATCATTCCATCCGTATACCTGCTCAGGGTCATGAGGGGGGAGGATCTCCAGCAGTCAGTAAAAGAGAGGCAGAAGACAACTTTCACAGATCAGGTGTCAGAGTATCCCCTTGCCAACCACATCTGTATGTAGAAATCAGTCAGTCATATCTGTAAAAAAAAAAAATCCCTTTTCCCAAGGTAATGTATGCTGTAGCCTCAGAGGACTGCTGACTGAGCTTTCCTCTCTCATTCCAGCTAAATGAAGCATTTCAGAACGGCAGCGTATCTTCTGGAGAATCAAAGACAGAAAGAGCCGCCTGGGAGCTACGAAGAGCTGCGACTCTGCTCCTTTGAGATCCTCCCCTGCATCCCAATGCCTCGCATGACAAACGACCAGCCAGACACCTTGCTGCACAGGAAAAGCAAGCCTGATTCACTTGCACCGCTGATGTGACCGTGTCTGTGTGCCTACATATGCTGTAGGTGGGAGTTGTAGCTATGGACAGTGTGTAGGACTGTAGAGGGAAGTGCTTCATTCTCTACTCAACATCACCTGACCGGGGAGGGGGGGGCATTTTGACAAATTTAGTCCGATCAACCAGCAGAAATGCAAGACCTGGATATCACTGCAGCACCAGCTAGCCTTTCTGTCTAATTGTGTCATTATATGGAGTGTGTGTTTGGAGGATGATAGTGAGGAACCCCTCATTAGAGTCACTTTCAGGTTGAGGGTCCATACAGTTCAGACCCGGCGTGCGATTGAAAGGCTTGCAGCTTTTGCCCGGCAGGCTTCTCCGAATCAAAGAGCGACGGAATAAGTTGTCCTGCACCCTCCCGTCACCCTGCTTCTCCTTATTCTCCCCACTTTAAACCTTAAGATCCTCCAACCTTAAACACGCACGCATGAACAAAATTTGACCAGATGATTTTTTTTTTTTCCACTTCATTGAGCCCAAACTGAATTCATAAAAACGATTACATAACTACTGCTGCCACAAAAAGAAGACACAGTGTCCGGTAATGTGAAGACAACCGTTCCATGGACTTGGAGGACCAATGATGGGAAGCTTTTTGGCCCCTGTGTCAAAACTGACAAAAAGAATGATCTGGTTTTTCAATTTCAATCGCGAAATCTATGAATTTGTCTCATTCTGTTAGATTCTTTCACACGCCTACATTCACATACACACAAGACTTGCAAATCACTCCCAGCGTTGGTGGAGGGAAGGGGGGGGGGGGGGGGGGCAGCGGCTTTCCCCCCTTAAAAGTGGAGACAAATGTATGTGCCTCTGACAGCTGGCAAGGAACACCGGTTACCTAATCTGCTGTGGCAACTTGTCTTCTACCTGTTAAATGCGGACGCATTGCAAGGCTGAAACAGATGTACAGTTCTTGTTTGTTTTTTTAAGAAAGAGTAAATGTAAGAAAGAAACGTTGAAGCATTTCCCTGTATCAGTCTGAGTCTTCCTACCTTGCAGCAGGTCTATGTTCCAGAGACATTGGAGCACATATGCGGCGCGTCTTCACCAGATGACAGGGAAGTGGCTGATAGTCATGCAGAGGTGTGTCTCATTTGAGAACAGTGGCGGAAAGCAGCATTCCTCCTCTGTGATTTTTTTTTTTCTGTTCCTTTCTTATCTTTTCCAAAGCCTACAGACGAATGGAGCACTGACATAGGAAGAAGAAGAGGAGGTGGAGGAGGAGGAGGAGATGGAGGAGGAAGAGGTGGAGGTAGAGACGGAGAAGGAGGAAGAGGAGGAGGAGGAGGAGGAGGAGAGGGAAGGCTGAGGAGGGAGCAGTCTGCTGGGCTGCTGTGGATCACCTGGAGCAGTGTCGGGCTCCGCATTTACTCCTCCACTGCAGCAGTGCGAGGCAGCAGCGCAAGTTGCATGTTGCTCCCACGGATCGTCGTAAAGCCAGGACGTGGACTTTCCCATCCGCTGGATTCGGGAGCTCTGCAGCTCAGTGGCTTCACGCGCCCTCATCCCAATCAGCATGCACACTCATGCTTCCTTCTCGTATCTGCATTTCTCCCTTCCCATGCATTTGCTTTACACTCTCGTCCTGCACAGAGGCTGTGTGCAGCAGCACCGAAAGGTGCAGCTCATAAATCAGCGTTGTTTCCCTGCTCCCTGTATGCTGCATGTGTTCATATATGTGCTGCTTTTAATTACGAAACGAAAGCCTCCCTAACCTAAGCCACTCTCTGCAATGACATCATGTTATGGATAGGAGGGGAAAAAGTCTCTGTTTCTTGCTCTCATAGGATCCTGCTTGCATGTCTGGTGTTCCACCTCCAGGTGTTTAAATGGCACACAGTCCATTGAGAAAATTACTCACGACCGACCAGACAAAACCAATGGTTCCCTTTCAGTGCAGCACCTCTAACCTCATCACAGCGGCAGACATTCAAAGGTCTGAGATGTCCTTTTATCCAAACTAGAACCACAAATTTCCCCCCATCAAGCAAAACACTTGATCTCAAAGTTTAAATGCCCTCATATTCCCCTCACGTCCTTCCTCCTTCAACAGCCTCCTCTTCGTTCTGCAGCAAAAGCAGAGCTTCAAAGGTTGAGAGACAATCTGAGAGAGGAATTAATACAGATTGGGGAAGGATCCTATTGATTTTAGACCTAATGTAAGCAGCATTTGTATTCTGAGCAGCACAAGTTCGGTAGGAGGATGAAAATGATGTGTGAGCAACAGATGAAACAGATATAAAAGATTAACGAAGAAGATAAACAAAGGTTTGTGTGGACAAGATCTCAGAGAGTTGTGATAGAGGTTTTCCTTACTTTGCTAGCGTAAACTGACAGTAAATTATTGGCTACGTTTAGTTACCTCTGCTCTCAGTCAGAACATGTTTATCCTATGAGATATTCTGATTTTAAACACTGTTTTCCCTGTTCAACAATATTCTGCCACCTCTGGAGTCGCTGCCTCCACATCTTGTGAATCCTTAATGCAGTTCTTCAATGACACAATCCACAAGCTTCACCAGTGTTCCTCTACTGCCCCTTCTCTTCTCTCACCATCTGGAATGTCATCCTATTGTTGATCTCCCTTGAAAAAAAAAAGCTCAATAAGCTCCAAATGGTCCAAAACTCAGCACCAAAACTTCTTCATTTCACCACATCAGCCCAGTTCTACAGCAGCTCCAGTGGCTCCCGTTTTAATTCAGAACCCGTTTCAGAACCCTTCTGTTTACATTGAAGATCATCCACAACCTTTCCCTCCCTCACTCATCTGAGCGTTGTGTTGCCACCTTCCTCCTGCTCCCTCCGGTCCTCCTCCTCTATCAACCTCCCTGTTCCCTCAGTTCACCTCAGCACCATGGGGAGCAGAGCTTTCTCCGGCTCTGCTCCCGAACTCTGGATCTCTCTCCCCCCAGACGTCTGCGACATCGACACTCTTCCCCAGTTCAAATGCAGACTTAAACCCCTCCTGTTTAAGACTACGCAAACCTTCTAATTGCACTACTCTAAGTCATATGATTTCTTTTAGCCTTGTTTTATTGTTTTTTAGTTTTCCCATTTGTGCAGTGACCTTGAGTTTTATGAAAGGAATATGTACTTTAAAGCAGGAGTTTACCTTCAGCTATCATGGGCAATGATCTCATGTTAATTTTAGACGTTCAATGAATGATGGTTTTCCAGAATGGAACAATGATGCAACAAACAACTGCAGTGATTTAAAAAAAAACAACTATCGGGTGCATAACCTTGAATTTATTGTGGATTTTTATAATCTCCGATGAATACTGTAGTTGACCACTTTTTGGGTTTACTTGAATTGGCTGGTATGTTTTAACAGGCCTTGATTTTAGGCACGGTCCATACATTTTAAATAGGTTTGGGTTAGCGCTAGCCTGCTTTTTTCTTTCTAAAAAACAAGTTTTGATGTGTATTTGGGGGGAAAAGTCCCACAGGAAAATACAACTGTGACTCAATTTCAACCGTCTCACCCACACTTTCACGTTCAGATAAAAGGCAATTGGTTGGGACTTCAGGACACCGCTGAGATTGTCCACATTTTAAAGATGGTTTCCTGCTGAGCATAAACTGAGATCGTGCCAACCAGGAAAGGACTGCTGGTTCTAAACTGCACAACTTGAACTTGATTAAGATTTGCAGCTCCCCACACGGAAAAGCCAAATGGCTTCTGGGAATTTTCTTTACAGACAGAAGATGCAAAAATGTACATGTTCATCCACAGTGACATGAAAAATTAGAGGAGTCATTGTGAGGGTTTCAAATCTAAGAGCTAGGTACTAACTTTTAAGCAGAGTAGTTGTAGCATCATACTGTGGATCTGTTCCACTACAAATGGGACGGATAAACTGGATGGAACAATGAAGAGGAACTGTCTTCAAATACTTCAATTTCACCTCAAATCAACCACAAGATGGTTGAAACTTGGACGCAGTATGGATGCAGGACAGTGATCCCAAATCCATTCTCAAATGAGTTTTGTAATAAATAAAACCAACTTCATTAAACTTCTGGAACTGCCTTGACTTTAACCCTACTAAAAATGTGTACACTTTGCTTAAAAGCTATGTATATACTTGGAAACCAACTATAATTGAATTAGTCAATTCTGCCAAGTTAAATGGTCAAACATTCAGTCAGCACTATGTCAGGAATCTGTTGATGAACCCCATGTCTTTAGTTAGAATATAAAAGCATATACTGTAATAATTATATCTATAACTTGTATCGAACAGTTAAATAATTCCTTCTAAACTTGGGTATTATTCATTTGCATAAGGCCTTAAAAACCACCCAGTTCTCCGGCTTTGAAACTGTATAGCAGAAATAAAGCAATCTTAGCCAGGTTTTCCCAATGCAGCTTCTCACAGCCTGTATAACACTGGGGAATGGGCAGGTTTGGACAATCACCAGTAAGTTCAAACCGTGTGAGTTATGAAACAGTCCCATCTAGTGGTGTTATCCTGTTTTTTAAAAAAAATCCTTTCCCAAACAGAGTTTTCATATGCCTAAGATCCTCATCTGTAAAGTTTAAGCCCCATCTGTAATAAATAAAAAATTCAGAAACAGCCACATATCCTTTGTGGTTTATATCCCTTAAAACTATCTTCTTCACATAGTCATTAACATTCTTGTTCAACCTTGAGAAAATGATGACTAAGATGTGATCAGGAGCAGCTTCTGCGTGTGGCTGATGAAGGCGATTAAACTCTCAACGATTCTTTAGGTTGCGCAGATCAAACAAGCAAAGATGTTCCACTATCTGTCCTCCCTTCAGCGAAAGTTTTCCTGCTGACAACGGCTGTAAAGTCACAGTGGGGAACTACACATGATTAACTCACAGATAATCTCTCTATGGGTAGGTGGGCTGAATCTCCACTGTCAGCTCATTTGTAATGCAAAAAAAAAAAAAGAAGACATTTTCACAATGTGATTATCACACATGACCATTTGTCCAAGTCCAACAAATGTTGTTACACTTGACGCCCCAGTGTTTTTGACTGTGAGGAGAACATTTTAATATTAAACAGCGGAAAACAAACTAACAATGACATTTAGATGCATGCAAAATCAACATGAGGAATTATTAAACAGCAGAGCAGAAAGGTAGCAATCCCTTTGGTAAAACAAGCCAAATTTGATCATTCTTTGATTATTGGCCAGTTATTGATCAAAACGAAGGGTCTTAAAGTGACAGGGCAAGAAGGCACAGACACATTTTTGACTTTCAAACTAAAGTTTGTTGCCATGCATTACAAATGGTGTTGATAAAAGCTCTTCAACACAACACATGATGTAGGGGATTAGTAAGGACAATAAGAACACTGTAGTTATTATTGTATTGTAACACTGTATTGTTACATAGCACAGTGCAAACGTTTTAAACCACAACTAACTTCGTTATGGCCTCCATATGCTCTTGTCATCTATCAAGTGGTCTCGAGCAATGATTCTTCAGTCTATCTGAATCTCTTTGCAAGCTTGTTCAGTCTAGATCTTGTATCTTACTGGAGCTGCACAATTTATCACCTTTCAGTCAGAAAGGACATGTGGATCGAACACAATCAATACGTACAATGGCCCAATTGCAAAGGAATGGTTGGATCCATTTTTTGCAAGG